>NW_020447464.1:383929-487582 GCF_003343035.1 Apteryx rowi | reverse complement strand
TGAAGTCTAGGTAGACAACATCCACTGCTCTCCCCTCATCTACCCAGCCAGTCATTCCATCATAGAAGGCTATCAGATTGGTTAGGCATGATTTCCCCTTGGTGAAGCCATGCTGACTACTCCTGATCACCTTCTAAGTGAAGGAAGTTTTCTTATTTCCCGTTTTTCTTATAGCAGATGCTGCTATCACTCTGCAGAAATTCTAAGATTTCTGGGATGCAACGTAAACCCTTATGCCCTATTCAAAGTGAAGAAAACCATGAACCCTTTTAAATGGTAAAAAGTGTCAGATAATTTTGAAAAGTCCTTTACTGTGATGGACAGCCCCTGTCTGTAATTCTTTCAGTAATGAGAACATCCAATAATAAGCAAGGAAAAATTGAGAAAGGACTGCAGGATTTGTTTGTACTTCAACCTTTCTTTGTAGACAACCAGCCTATGCATTGGAAGTATCAGCTAGAAAATCTTGTAGCTGATATTTTGTGCTCTTTTTCACCAGTTGAGAGAAAGAGAATCTGCATACATGCCTTTTGTAGATGAAGGATTTTACATGTGTTTCATATCCCTCAGCTTTTAAGTTCTTTAATCTGAAGAGCACTTTTACCAGTACTGCAGTTATGAATGAGAGTAGAGAGACCCACATATGCTCCTGTCTGTCCTAAGTGTTGAAGGTTCTGATTTCTCCTGCACATCAAACACTTTTTTGTAAAGCCAAAAGATGAGTAAAATGTGGCCAGGCTATCAACTGTTCATTGTTTCTTACATGTCCCCCCAAGAAGTAAAACAAAACAAATAAATAGACTTATATTTCTGTATCTGGATGTGAATTTTAAACTATCCTAATTTTATATATAACAGTTGTTCAGGCAGAGACTATTTACAGTATTACTGCAGTTAGCAAGACATTGATATTCTCTGGCAATGAGTGTTTCCAAAAGAAAACCTGCTATTGTGGTACCTCATTCCAGTGCATCAGTCATGGGTCATTATATTTTGGGAACATCAATTAAATACCTGAGCTGAAACTAAAATAAATTCTAGATTTATTTTCATCACTTGAAGCTGGAAATTTGCAGAAGGGCAGTGTCAAAATATGCACGGTAAAAGTATCCAATATATAACATTCAAAACATACAAATTTGAGTGTTTTACATTGAAGCTGAGCATGACCATAAGCTAAGGTCTTTCTGCCACACACAAGAGAAATGGATACACTGATCCAACAGGTCTGGCCTTTTCCAATCACAACAATTGCCTAAATTAACAGAAATCTGCCATCTGTAAAATTCATGTTATGGTAAGGTGAGCAAGAAATGGAGCTTAATCTGCCTTTGTATACAAGTCCTTCTGCACTTTGATTGCATCTGACTCCCTGTGTTTAATGGAAGCATTCTTCTAACAGTCTTTCATATCACAAAGAACTTTTTTTGCAAAGACTCCAGTCCTTGCTGCTCTTATAAACATTTCAGAAATGCATTAATGCATTAATGCAGGTTAGGCTATATGTAAATGTGGAGTGGTTGGATACAAACATAAAAATACCAAAACTCAAAATGAGAAAAAAAGGACAGAACATTTGTAGGAGGAAGCTATCTGAAAGCTACATGCAAAATCATCATGCCATCAAATTTTAGTTGTGTGCCTGTATTAAGAATTGTTGAGAACTCAAATCTATGGAGAGAGAGACACCTTCAAAATTTAACTCAGATCTTAGGCTGGATAAGTCTGGATATTAAAAACTTCATTCATATCTCACATTTTTATATGCATATATTGGATCTTAGATAAGAACATAGGAAAGGTCATTTATTTACAATCCCACAGTTTATTTGCAACTGTGGCAAATCTTGAATTCTTCAAGATTCTTTATAGAAAAGCGTAACTCCATAATACGTCTTTTTTCTTACTATTACATGACGGTAGGGACATACCTTCTGCTCTAGTATACTGGGCTGAGTTTTGTTTATGGAGTGGAGGAATGATCAGAACAGTGTCATATGTGATACCAAATTAGGAAGAGATGTAATATGTAGAGATATAGTGTGCACAGATGTGAGAAGTGAATTATTCATAGGAACATAAACTACTGCACAGCTTAGCGGGCTTTGAAGTGCGAGAACTGATCCATTAACAGGTTGATGGATAGATGGAGAACTTCACTAGTTTGACTGTGTTTGGGCATACATATAAGTTATGTCTTCTGAAAAATGTTTGCATACTTGCATGTGCCTATTATAGCAACTGTATACCTAACAGTTGTTCTAAGAAGATACTGTTTGCAGTATTCTTCTTCTAGCATTACAAAAATATTGTCCCATTTGTAGTAAAAAAGCAATATCGGATCAGCTTTCTCATATCGCTTCAATAGTATTCTATGATGGCTTGTACAAACTACTACAAAACAGTTCAAAAAATCATTATGAGGGTAAGGGTTAGCTCAGGTAAAACATGACCTTTCTAATCTAAGAATTTGGACTTGGGGAAATGAGAAGGACATAGCTGAAAGTAAAACTACCTTAAAATTAAAAAAAGGAAAAGAAGCTTTTTGGAATTAACATTTTTCCATTTATTTTCTATCAATATTAAAATTAGAATGGATAAAACAGTCTATGAATGGTCTTCCTATATATTGTTTTGAATTTACTGAGAAAAATTTTTCTTAATATATTTTAAGCCTACACTTTAGTGACCCTCTCTTCCCCCTCCCCCCCCCAAAAAAAAGATTGCACCAGAAACATAGGGGATTTACTCAGTATTGGGGATAATTTAACTTAGCTTTTTTAAAATGTAGCTATAGAAAACAAACATAGCTATTATTAGCCAAAGGGGCCCTTGTCAAGCTGCACTCATAGGATTTGAAGCAAGATGTTTCAGTCACAAATGATTTGATGCATATATTACAGCTGTGATATTTAAATACAGCCTATTGAAAGTATGTGCTTTTTGCTTCTAACAGTATCACTAAGGATGAGGGGAGAACTGTCTTTGATAGATGAAAGTGGATTAACCTTATACCCTTTTTTCTGTCCACTGAGATTTCCATATCAGACAGGACTGCTAAAATGAAGCAATCTTGTGAGTCACTGCACTTTTGAATACTTAAAGTAGAAATGAGTATAATGTTGCTGAACAAATAATTTCCTACTATGGGATAAAACATATTTTTAATGGTATTACGGAATATTCAGTCACTCCATGGTAAGAAAGGAATCAGGAAAATTATGTGAACTGTATTTATAAAAAGATTTACATACTGGACCAAAATGAATTTCATAGTCCCCAGCTTTGTGAAATATAGCCAGGTAATGTCAAAAGATTGGAATAAGTGCTGAGTATGAATTTTACTTGGTTGTACTTTAGCAATATTGCCTCAAAAGATAGATTATTCATAAAAACATAGAAAGTTCATCATAGAAATGCACAAAATACAAGCAAAAATTATTCTTATCCATCTAGAGTCTCCATTATGCTCATCAGTAGAGTAAATTTTGAAAAGTGAACTTCGTCATAAGATTTTCTCTTGTTTTATTGCATAGTTTCTTTGGACACTGTTTTGCACAACAACATGTTTTCCTATCAGTCCTAATGCAGCACTTGCATTAAACTGTTGGAAAATGAATCCATGTTATTTTATAGTTAAACCTCCTCATTTCTGACTATCCTCAATTATGCTAGGCTTGGAACTTCAATAAATAACTTTTCTAACATAAATGAGTTCAAACTGTATGAAAACCTTCCTCTATTTTTTTTGTTTTATTTTGTTATTTTTTCTTTTTTAAACATAGCCCTGATCAAATCATATAATTTGTTTTATTTTGTTTTTTTAATTTAGTTGAAAAAACATAAACTCTTTATCAAGTACTTTCCTCTTCATTCTCACAATATGGAGATACAACTGTTTTTCATTTTTAGTAATTTGTTCTCTATCTTTTCAATTAACTATCACAAAATATTGATATGAGCTATAAAAAATAGAGAAATGAGCTGATAACATAATTTACCAAGAATTACAAGATTAGGTGTTATACATTCTGAAACTATTTTAAAATGTAAGTGAATTGAATTAAATTTTAAATAAATTTCATTCTCTTTTTAAATTAGCAGGGTGCTATGAGCAGAAGTTGAAAAACATACTCATTAAAATCTCCAAGAAATTACAAACCAGAAATTCTTGTTTGGGTACAAAGAAAATTCAGAAAGAATAATTTTAAAATGAAATTATATGATATATAGGTGGCCATGACATTTCAGGAAGTAAGCAGAACAATATTTGTAAAGAAAGATCAAATTATCATTCTTTCACTTTTCCGGAAACATTCAAGATAGGTAACCAGATAGAATAATTTATTTAAATTTCTCTCAAAAATCCCTTCTGAAATCCATGAAGAAATTGTTTTGAAAAGTTTAGAAATAAATAAAATGGGGTGAAGAATACTGCTTAAATACATAATCCTTTATACAGTTCAAAAGTGCACTTTCACCAGGAATGCTGAGACCTTTGGTGTATTCCTGCTGCTTATTGCTCAACTCCCAGTATACCCTGGAGGTAAGCCACACCTGGGCTCAGTGCAGGAAGCATTCTCAGGTGACTCACCACATCTGGTGGGAAGGACCAAAAGGCAAAGGAAAGCTTTGCTTCTTGTTGCCTTTCTGGTGTCTCCTCTCCTTATAACCCAGTTTCTTTGGGGTTCTTTTCCTCATGATTTTTTTCACCCCTTCCTTAGTTTGTTTCCTTTTTGCCATTCCATCTTCTGTTTTTTTTTTCCTGTTTTCTGAGACCTTTCCTCCTAGAATATACTAGCTTCTATTATATCTAATCTCTAATATTCCAGTCTCTAMCAACCACTACCATTACATCTACTGACCTGTGGCCTTATGGGCTTATCTGGATCAAGACAGGCATTTTTATATTGTGGTTTCTTGTTGAAAAGAAAAGAAGAAGGATGTTCCTGACTGGGAGAGCAATATCTGCTTTCAAGGCAAGTCCCAACTAAGATGGACAGATGATATTTTCAATACAATCTCATACTTATTATGTTCAACATATTCATAAATCTTCTAGAAAAAGGTGTAACTAGTGACTGACAAGGTTTGCAAATGAGACAAAATCATTCAAGATATTTAAATCTAAAGCTGATTGCATTTGTTGATACTGAATTTCATCCGTCATCTTATCAGCCAGTCATGTGGCACTGGAGAATCCTTTCACAACATATACATTACATAGTAATGCATATGTGAAAAATAACTTTAAGCAGTGGTAATTTCTAAATTAGGTATTGCCATTTAAGAAAGAGATCTTGGAATCACTGCAGCTAGTTCTAATTTCAGTAAGCTCAGACCATAATAACAGTAAAAAAGGCATTTAGAATATTAGGAATTATTAAGAACTGACCAAAAAAACCCAAAATTCAAAATGTCATAATGACAATATTTAAAAACTTTGGGCATCCCATTTTTTGAGTTATCCCAAGAAGGTATAACAGAACAAGAAAAGATAGAGAACAAGACAAATGATTAGAGGTAGGAAGTTTCTTTTGTACAAAGAGAAATTCAGTGCACTAGACAACATGAGAGGAGAAATGATAAAATCTTTAAAATCATGAAAATACCTGAGAATTTATTGCTATTGTTTTGCTTAAGGGTGTCCAATTAAAATAGGTAGCAGGTTTCACTTCCCAAACAAAAGAAAATTAAAAGCTAGTACTCAAGCACAAGATGTTGTAGAACCTGTTATAAGTGGTCTCAGAAGGGGTTTAGACAAATATGTGGGGAAAAAAAGGTTTTATTAACTGAGAGTTTACTAAACCGTTGATAGTAAGAGGTGACATGGCAGTTATGAGCTGTTGCTTAGGCACTTTCCCAAAACAGCAGTTACAGGTTACCAGTGGAGGTGAGATTCTTCTCTAAGTCAGTATGTTGTTTCTTAAAGTCTTTTCCTTCTTTCCCTGTGTAACTTTAGGCTGATACTTTCTAGAAGGACATGTGATAAATTTAAGCATTTCTCATCTTAGTGTATTTGTTCCCAATATTCTTTGTCAGAAGAGGTGCTGGATTTTTAGTTCAATTTCCAACTAAGAGGAGCATGTCTCTTTTGAAGTAAAAGATCAACATATTTGATTGTATTTTGTATAGTCAGTGATCCAAAATCAGAACATCCAGCTATTGATATCACCGAGGCAGCAAACTCTGGTGATGGCTTTTTAAAGATGTCTTATCTACAAATGATGTTTGGATTCAGCATTTGCTAAATGGCAGCTCAGTTGGGATAAAATTTTGTCTTACCATTGATGATTTCCATTACAGTTAGGAATATATTTTTATACCATTTATAACATTAAACTTATTTATTAGATAATAGAGTTATATAGATAAGTAACTAAAGAGAATATGCCATGCTGCAGCAATAGAATATTTTTCCTTCCTGCAGGTCTGTAAGTTGTGATGTAAGGCACCTTGGAAATATGTATCTCCTTCTCCTCATGTCTTCTTTAAGATGCTTTTGCAAACCATCCTCTTTTTCATCAATGGTTTTCTGACTGATCCAGCATGGCAGCTTGTATATCTGTACACTGGGGGTTGCCTAAGGATTCATTTCTTAATTTAGCTCGAACAGTTGCGTTTCAGAAGCTTCAGGACTGCTTTTGATGAACCAGTTGTCGGCTGACTGTCCAGATTCTTTATAGCACCAGGTGCCAGTCGGAAGTTGATAGAGTCAATAGGGTTAAAAAACATTGCAGGGCTTGTCTCCAAATTCCTTTTGAACAGTCCGCAGTCACTGGAGACTGGAATACATATTATTTATATAGCAGGAGTTGGCAGGAATCAATTTTTACCTCTGTTGGCATGAAAAAACTGATAATAGCATTCACCAGTGGATGCCCTTTTGGGAACATACAGATAGCGTATGAATTCCTCCAATTTCTGAAACAGTTCTGGTAAAGGTTCCAGCTGTAGTTCAAATTCAAGTAAAAGGGCTGTTGTAGGTGTTAGCACTTCCAGGCATCCCTTACCTGCAAAATCAGTGACAGTAGGAGCACGAAGGCTAATCAGTGCTCTGCATACACCACTCCCAAGGAAATATGCTCCTTTAGCAGTGCCAGGACGTTTTTTCTGGGTCTGTGCTCTGAATTTTGCATATTAAGCATAATTCATTGTTGATGAGCCCAAAGCAGAAGGGAATTAAAGACTGAAGTTCCTATGAAATAATGCATCTCATGTGATGCTTGAAGAAGCTAGGCTACCTCGTAATGGTCTTTGATTAGTCTGAAGTAGATGGACTTGCTCATGAAAGACAGAACTCTGTCACATTTTTTTTCCTTTTTAGGCCAATATTTTATAGGCCTAATTTGTTTATAGAACTGAGCAAACACTTTCCCCGTCATTGGGTCCTGTTATCTACAGCTGTGTTCCTGAAGGGAATGCTTTTTGGATCCTTAGCTGCATTTCCCAGCACCTTTTAGTGGTATTTCCTGGTGAATAGTGAAAATTACATCAGTACCATGACTTTCTGCTTTCTTGAGGAGTGTTAATTTCCAAGCACTTTCGCAAGGTCTCAAAATACCTTGTAAGCACTGTCCATTCTCCAGACCTAGGTTTATTTACTCAACCATACAGACACATGGCAAGGTAGTGGTTTCATCAATTCACTTTTTTTTTTTAAATTATTGTCACCTAAATAAAGTTTCTCTATTTGTTTTTCATAGGTTTTATTTTTATTTTTTATTTTATTTTTTTTTTAGATCCGGGTAATAGGGCCTAAGGGCTATGTCAATACTTCTCTAACTGTGTTTCGACCAACACTTAACAGAGGGCAGTTTATCATACTCCGAAGTCCTGGGAAACATATCACAGATGGAACGCAGATGCATTTGGTCCCCTTCCCAAGGAGGTGTATTAAGCTGATGATAATGTTTATGGTATCAAGTAAGAAATCTGTAATATTATTAGGCTTCCATAATCTCTGGGATAACTAAGGTTCACTTCTAAAAGAAGCAGGGTTCATCCAAAGGAATAGTTATGAAGGACTGTATTGTGATCATCTGCTTGCTGATACATTTTTGCTGTTTCTTCCAAGTGGGCAATACTGTCAACATAACTATCTTTTAGGCAAGGAAGAAATGATTTACATGCTAATCTGAGTATATCATTTTGTGGAGGCTATCATTCAGTATATCATTTTGTGGAGAGACTGCGCTGTCCCTCGATTACCCGTGCATAGCTCCCTGACACTTTGTGTTTCAAACCTACGATTAGAAACTGCATATGCTGTGAACTGTGAACAAGTTCTTAGCATTGGGTAAATAAGAGCAGTAGCAGCAAATTTCCCAAGAAACCAGTACTGTAGCATCCCTCTTGGAAAAACAACAGAATTTGTAAAGCTTATCATAAAAAAAAATAAAAAATCAGACAAATCAAGTTAGTTGTACAGATCAGTTTGTTTGTCCCAGGCATGGCCCACTCGGCTGATAATTTTCCTGTCTAAAACACAAACCTAGGTTCACTCTACAGGAGAGAGCAATAATAACCAGCCACAGGAAACCAGGAAACATGCAGAGAGTGGAACCTGCAGAGAGCTAGCCTTACACAAAGTCTGAAGGTGAATATCAGCTTCTGAATTTTTTGTTGAAGAACTCAAAGTCTGTAAGTGAKTTTGACATAAGAATGTGCATTTAGTAGCATAAGTTTGTCTTTATACTTCCTGAACTTGAAACCAGTTTAGTAAACAATGCTCTACAGAGATGTTAAATAATTATGCTTCACGTAATTCACAAACAGGGATGTTCTTGTTTCTAATTTCTTTATTCAATAGGTAGAAGAGTTAGAGGAAGAGTGGCAGGACTATTCGTGAGAACTGTAGCTTGCCTTGGTAAAGACACCTAATATCTATGTTAAATTCATCTTGATGTTTCCCTAGGCAACTGAAAACTGAATTGAATCTGAGTCTTGATCCACCATTTACTTTGACTGAGTGAATTCTGGCTAAATTGTGGGTAAATTTGTGTGAAAAATCATATACACTTGGCTAACTTTTGTTTTTGGATCCTTTTAAACATGAATTTTTCAATCAATTATAAGAAAAGATATGAGCATAAATAAACAGTACTTGCAGAGTTTAGCTTGGTCCAGGAAAAATGAATCACTATTAAAAAAACAAAACAAAACAAAACCCACCACCCTGCTTCCTAGATAAATGAGTTATCTGAACCCATAGTGGTTTTTATTTCTTTCAAGTTCCCRATAGTCATGTGGGCTCTGCTGTGTTAATGTGCAGTTGATTTAATGAACAAACCTGATTTTCTCACATAATTATTCCTTTAAAAAACATTTTTAATAGAATTTGCTACATGAGTTATTATAACAGTAAACTTGCTTAACTGAAGAGGCTGACAGTAGTCTCCTAGCTGAAAAGTACAAAGTCCAGCTAATGAATTTTAGGGGCTGGATGTCTCACTGGGTTAGTTTAGCTATGGACTTTAGATCTTGAGTGAAACTGCACCAGAATGACTAAAATGATTAATGCAATCTTAACAACAACAACAAAAAAAAGCTTTGAAGTTTATGATGGGAAAGAKACCTATCACCACCATTCATTTGCATGAATGGAATATGCTCATAGGCATAAACACTGCAAAAAGCACTAAAAAGATTGAACCAGACTGGAGAGGGTCATGTTCAAGTCAAGCGTATGTTCAGTTGGAAGTGAGTTCACTGATTAACCACGCCTGCTGCGTATTGTAATTTGTCATTTTCTAGATAATCAGAGATCTTCAAATAATAATTACATTCTCCTCTCTAGAGCCCATTTGTCTCCGTGGTGGAGTTTTAAACTGTGATAGTCTGATGTGTGTGGTATTTCTCCTATTTGACAGTGCTGTACTTCCATTAAAATGAGCTATTCTGGTAAAAGTCAGTGCTGAAACTTAATAAACAAAATCAATTGAAAGTGTCTCTGTAAAGGTAAATAAATGTAAGCATCTTCCATTTTGTATGTGATTAACTTTGAGATAGTTGTGTTTATTTTGCCTTAAGTACAAATAGAATTTCTGTTATTAGTTCTTAAGACCTTATTTTGTATATGTGTTTAAAGAATTATAATAAGCACCTAAGAATTATTTATTTATACCTACATCATTCTATAGACTTTATCGTACATGTGGTAGAAATAAATCAAAACTTTATTCTTAACAGCATTGAACTGATGGTGGACTTTGTCTTGTGAAAGAAACCTCATGAGTGGCTACAACTGCGGTAACACTGGAGAAAGGTCAGTGACATGTTCCTTAGCAAATATACCATTTACAGTTAACCAGCATCTGCTCTGTAGAAGGGCATGCCCTCTTGTATTTGTCATTGTGTTTTATGACCTAAGAAATAAAATTCATAACAATGCGAATAAACCAGTAAATAACAGGAGGCATTTTTCCAATAATTAGGAAGAAGGAGAAAGTATGCAACATCTAATTGTAACCTGTGGAATTCTTTGCTGGAGGGATTCAATAATTCATAGTCACATTTTTCACAAAATAATTTTAATAGGATTGGATAATTCCAGGCCTAATAAAAAAATGTATTTTATGCATGATCAGATCAAGATAATCAAATTTCATACTGCTGGGTATAGGCAGACCAAAGCAAGAGTAGCAAAATTAACACCCCTCTTTCTCCTCTTGTGATAGAAACTATTGAAAAATGAACACAGATACAGTTTGAATGTTTGGTTTTATTTTCACATATGGGGGTGGAAGAGGTTGCTCTCTCTATCAGCATCAGGTATCACCCTAGGATTGTGGGAGAAAGCTTCCAGATACTGAATTAGTTGCCAGGACAGTATGGCATAATATATTTTAGCACACTAAAAAGCAAAGGAACAAGGTGTAGATAAAATAATGAGAAATTTGATTAGGCAAAGGCTTTATACTTTTTCTTTTCATTCCATCTTTAAAAAAAAAAAAATTTACAGCTTGATTCAGAGTTACACTAAACCAACGTTCTGTGTGGTCAAGTACTGTAGTCTGTATTCATTGCTACTTATGAAAGTATAATTTTCAAATTCCAATCTAATCAGGGTTTGTTTGTGTATTTTTATATGAATATTGACAAAATAAATACAGGGCTTTAGAGAAGTTGAAATCAGCAACTTTTTAAGACTAAAAAAGATTTTTTTTCTGTTATTCCCTTCTATTATAATTAGGATATTTTCTTCCACTAAAGTAATTTTTTTAGACACTTACTTTGTTCATTTTTTATTTGGTGCCCTCTGAATCTTCTTCCTGTATTCCATTTTTCTAACATGTGGTCTCCACAAGTGTAAATCCTCCTGGGGAAGAAAGACTTCAAGAATAATGAGCTGCAAAGTCTCACTCATATCTGGCATTTCCAATATCATAAATTAGCTGTCTTGTATCCTGGTGTTTGTCTGATTTCTTTAGCCTGACACAGTTGTTCTTCAAGGCGTAGCTTCCCTACCACGCAAGCAGGCAGCGATGAGTTGTCTACGTGCCGCAGTCTGAGCCATCGTTCTCAGCATATTATTTCCATTACTATCTGATCCAAGACATTCATTATATGGGTGACGGCACTAGGTCGGCTTGTTGTGGTCAGCAGCTCCTGCATCCTGCTGATCTGTGATCCACGCCTGAGCCGCTGTGAAGCGGTAATTGCTGATGCAGGCAGTTCTTGCAGTATTGGCAGTGGCGGCATACGGATGGGTTAATATGCTGCAATACTAGGTAAGAACTGATTCTTTTATAAGCTTGACATAGACAAAGTATGAATGCCAACATAAAGAGAATAGCCTAGCCTGAACATAGGGCATCCAGCAAGATCAAGACTAGCCCAGGCAAAATTACCCATCTTCGTAGTCTGAGTAAAATGCTCATGAGGTAGCATGGATTATTATTCTCTGAACTGAACTGGACTTTGACACCTGCTCATTGTTAATTAGAGTGCTAAGCTTATTGACTCTTTCTGGGAGGAAATCTATCTTTGTAGGCATTTAGGGCCATGAGAGATCATTATGATCGTCTGGCCTCACCTTCTGTATAACCAGACCTGTAGTTTTTGCATGTCTAAATTTCTGTGTCTTTCACAATAAACATACAGTGCTAATAAAGTGTATAAAAATACTGGTACTCAAATTTGATTGTATTTTAAACGTTCTAAGGACTTAAGAGTTTTATTCCCTTGTAACTATAATAGCTCCCCTTCTTTACAGAAAAAAATAAGTGTCTATGTCTTTTGTAGTGATTATCAGGAAAATATCTTCTTAGATTATCATATTCTAACAGTAATCAGTAGAATGGTGTCAGTGAAAAAGGATTTATTGGTCTTGGATTTCTGTGCAAATTAGTACGATAATATAATAGCTGACTTAAAAAGTACCAGCTTAAATCCCACGCTGTTATTTCATCCTTCGAGCCCAAAGGTGTTGTATGTTACTCCCCCATTTTTTGCAGCTTCAGTAATGTGAAGAAATATATTTTCATAAAGAGAATGCAGGATCCCAATTATGTCAGTCAGCTGAGGTAGTGTAAAGTCTAGAGGTAGTTGCAAATAACAGATAATAACACTAAAATCAGTTTATCTCATTACACCATGGAYATATGATGTGTTCCTATGCTCATAATTACATTACTTCCTACACATTATTCCCTGAGATTTTTTCAGTGGCATCCTCCTCTGACAAGACAAAATCAGAGTGGTCAGAGTATCCTACAGTATCTTTCGACTTTCCCCATAGAAACAGTAATGTAAAATTTTTCTAATGAAAATAAAAATTTAAATGCCCCAGTTTCTGTAGGTCTTACTGCTCTAATTAGATGGCAATGTTCCAAGACTTGGGATGCTATTGTAATTAAGGTGCTGAACTTGAATTTAGAAAATCTGAGTTCATTCCTAGCTTTGCAAAGCACTCTTTCTAGCCTTGAGGAAGTCATGCCTTATTTTTTTCATTTGTACGATAGGGAATGATTACTGTTCCCAATTCCCAGAGGATTCAAACCTTTATGTGTGCATGCTTTAACAGTGGTTAAAGCCACAGGACATCTTACAAGTTTAAAAGAAAGTGTAAAAAGTCTATAATTGATATGTTGGAGAGAAGATTAAACAGCCTACGTTACTGCCCTTAGCCAAAAACCTGCAGCAGGTTAGTTCAGCAAGCATCATACCTCAAAGCCACCTCCCTTGGAAACAATTTTCCCCTCTTTTTTACTTCTCGCTCTGGGATGAGGTTACCCTAGCTCTTGAAGGAAGAAAGCTTACTTTTAGTGTACCCTATGCAGCTACTCTAATGAGCAGTGAGGGAGGGGAACGAGGGCGGGAGTCGCTGAGCAAGGGGGGAAGGAGGCAAATCCTCATGTCCAGGAGGTGCCAAGCAGGGCTGGAGACTGCAGCCCCAGATCCCATGCTTTGGCATCTGATCTCTGTAGTGACCAAGTGAACATTACTTTGATTTCTGGAACAGAATGGGAGCTCTTTCCCTAGCAATGGACTTAATTACAAACAAAGAAATCAAGCTATAGRATATAATGATGTTCACCAAAGCATTAGAAACTCTTCAGTGGCAGGAAAGCAGAATGTCTGAAGTGTCAGAAAAGCAGTGGGCAGAATACTGTCAGCTAGCCTTAACAAACGATCCCCATGAAGAAAGTGGCAAAAAGAGTACCAACAATAATAAAAAGACCTTGGCAGCATTTTGTTTAGAAAAATATTCCTTCTCGATCTGAAAAACTAATTGAGCCTAAAGCAAAAATGTGCATGAAGTAAAAAAATGCAGTTCTAATTTCAAAAGCTTTCCTCAGACAAAACTACTCATTCACATTAATGGGAATTTAGTTTAACTAAGGATTTGAGAGTATGGGGGCAAATTTTGGTTTCTGTCTTTTTGTACTAACCCTAAAAAAAGCTTTCTGACTTACTCAACTCAGTATTGCCCATTGTTTATAATTTAGATCCTCTAAAATGTCTTGGCATGTTGAACTGTCTTCAGAACTGAACATTTATCACCTCTCCAAGTTAGCAGTTTATGCATCTGACCACAAATACATGCTTTCCAAAATGCTTAGCTAAATAATTGGTTTTGTTCTAACATATGACGTTGTTAAAGTTCAAAACACCACCACATCTATACTGAATTTATACATAAGTGGATGAATAAGATGGTTTTTTTTTTTCATTGTTATTATGGACATATATGAATAAAGTTTGCAAGACAGTGCTACATAAATATTCAGTTTGAAAGTTGTTTTTTTTCTTGTAACTACTGTTAAACAGGCTTTCTTAAACCCACAGTGATGTATACAGATGCTAATACAGTCACCCAGGCTCCCAATGTCTCTGCTAAAGCCACCTTTACAGTAAGATGGCAGCCTCAGCCCATTGGTAGCTCAGTGCCAATTTGAAAATGTTATCTTGCAAACACACTTCACAGTTCATTTCACAGTCCTGGCCAGACATGGCCATAGTCTTGCCTCTACAATTCGAAATTTTCTAGGCTGCAAAAATGGGTGATATTCTTTTAAAGAGAGATGAAAACTTTTTTTTTTTTAATCTTTCAAAAATTGTTGCTCTTAATGGTGCAAAAATCTCTACAAATAAAATTTAGAATACCTTTATTTCATATACGTCTACATGGAATTACATTACATGTAAATTACATAACCTACAACTAATATAACTCTATATTTTTATTCAAAGTACTTTTTTTCTTTCTCACTTTCTCTCCTTTCTGTTCTTTGCTCTGCTCTTCTTATACTTCTTTCTTTCTTTGCTGGTAGATAGAACATGCTTAGAATTCATAATGATGTCTATGCATACTCTTTTAACCTTTTTTCAGTCTAAACTGATATTTTTAATCTGGTCAAACACTGCCAAAGGTCTATGCACTAGCAAAGGACTTATTAAACAGACAAATGCTAAAGATATTCCAAATTATAGTTTTAAAAAGAAAAGAAATCATAGTTTGTAACCATTTAGTTTGAATATCCAAGTATTGTAAGAAAGTCCCTTGCTATATCTGTAATCTTTCTGAAAGTATCAAGAGATTCGACACACACATCAGAACCCAGACCTGTTTAAATTTCTTTTTAAAATTACACTAGCTCTGAGCTTCAAAGGCACAACTGTATTTTTATAGCAGTCAATGAAAGCTTAAAGTGAGCAGGAAGAAGCAGGATTTCTGTGTCAGTAATTTACTAGAATTTCCTGAAGGAGGAGAAAGGGGGAAAGAACAGCGGTTTTATTTCTCCTGTTCTCAAAGAAAAAATGTTAAAAAAAAAAAAGAAAGCTCTCAGAGAGAGTGCTCTGAAAGAAAGAGTAAAAGAATAAAAGTGAGCACCTTATTCAAGAGTCAGGCTAGAACTGTTCTTCAGTATTCACTTCTGCCCTCTCTAACCTTGGTTCAACACCATAGGAACTCTTCAGCTTTTACAGCCTGCCTTGGGCTGTGAGCCCAGCTCAGATCAACACCTCAGCCTCCCCTGTCTCTCTGTGTGCTACTTCCTAGCTGAACATTACTAGAGTACATCCTATTTTTTATTCTCTTCTGTGCACTGCCTATGTCCTGTGGCTAAAAAGGAAATAATTTGAATAATTTATTTATTTATTTATTTAGATTAAAAGGTAATAGAATTAAAGATGAGCCCAAACAAAACTCGAAGCTTTGGCTCCTGTTATTAAGTGGAAATCAACTGTATCTAGCTTGGTATCGAAACCCTACAGTAAGGTTAAATGAACCCCTGCGTATGAGTCTGAACTTCACTCTTGGGAAGTTAGCTCCATCTCTAATAAAATCAGCTCTTTTTGATACACTAAAGAAAAAGAATATAGTCCACTTRAATATAGAAGCAATGTCATCCTGAAAGACTCTTGCCTTACAGACATTTTATCCTAATGGTACAGAATAGGCTGCTGCGACTACTGAAGAAATCCATTTCTTGTGCTGTAAGTGCTACCAGATCCTCTTTCAGAGTGGAGATTTCGAAATAGAAAATATTCGATAGGGCAATCCCACTGCAGTGCATTTCTGATGCACCACACTGTGGTTTCCTTTGAATAGATAGTAAACCCCGCATGGGTTTCATCACTCTCATTCTTCTACAAAAAAAATTCCTTCTCCTCCAGCCACTGCAGAATACTTTAGGGAAAGAAACTGGCCCTGTTATCTTCATGCACTGCAGTGTTTATTAATGAAAGAGCCAATTCCTGAAACCATAGCACCTTTAAAAACTTATTAAATTACAGCAATAATTTTCTGTTAGCCATGCTGCTGATCCCGTTTGGGTTTAAAGTTATGGCTCATTATGTTTAGCATCTGCTTTATGCACACTGTTTTCTCATTATGAATAAATCAATAAATCAGTTAGGGGCAGTGAGCTTTGCATAGACATGCAGGAGAGAAATTGAAGATTTTGGTAGTTAACCCATGATGCATCGAGTAACTTTTTTCCTGCTACAGGCCTATCTAGAGAAGAGGAAAATATTAGCATGACAAGATGAGAAAAATAAGACATCCCAGTGAAAGGGGAAGAGTTTGGCATACATCTGAACTAGATTCCCAGGCTATCTGCAGGCTTGGGGTAAATATGATCTGGAGTAGAGATTCTGGGATGAGTAACCCTGTCCTAAATCCATGTGTTGTTTTCGGCACCCGAATGGATGAGGAAGTGTGTGAGCCAGAAGACCTTTCCCATCTATACAGATGCCACTGATTGCCTTCACGGTCAGAGTACCGAAATACAATTTCCTTTTGTGTCTTCAGACAGCTTCTGCCAGGGAGAAGCACTGATCTCTCAGTAAAAGTCCATGCCAAACAGTAAGGTATTCACTTAGCAATTTCCAAACCCAACTCTTCTCCAAATCATGATGACAAAATTGCATGCCATGTTTACTTTAACTTTGCACCAATTTCTGGAGGACTTTGGCTGATGTGGGGATAAAGTGTCTTTTTCCTAGATAGCTCTGAGTGGAATCTCCTGAATAATGTGCAAGTTTTCAGGTAGGATTTTGTTGACCATGGGGTATTACTGTAGAAGAGGTGATTTATTTTGTGATGGCTTGGGTGTGAGATACAGTATGGAAAGCAGGATGAGTTCAGTGTAAATGGATGAAGACTGGACATTCGATAGGGTGCAGGTGCTGCACTGTCAGGTGCAGCGTACGCGGCAAAGCTGAGGTTCCCTGTGTGGTGCAATTGGCCTGGCTTGGAAAGTTCATTTGGCACAGGGTTGTGAAGGTGATCCAGAAACTTAAGATTTAGCTGGCAATGTTGGCCCCTTTCCTTCAGCCTGCATGGGCAGGGAGAGCCAGAGGAGCAGAAGTGTCCCCAGGTGGCGCAGGGTCCACTGCAAGGTTGAGCCTCAGCAAATTCTAGACAAAGTGTCATGGTTGGAGCATAGTTTGGTCTTCAGTTGTTAAACAGATGGTGAATTTATTTTTTTCAAAAGTTTTTAAATATTATAATGAATTTGTTACAAGACATTTCTTCCTGTTTCACTGTGTGTTCTTCAGTGCTGATGGAGATAATCTAAATTAATTATTGAAGCATGAACCCTGAAGAGATCTCTTATTTATTATTTCAGAAGTTATCCTAAAATACTATTTTTTGAGGGTGGAGAACTGCAACTCATCATTGCAGAAGGCTCCTTGCAGTTAGTGAGAATCAAGAGAATACATACATAAAGAAAATATATTTGACAAGATTATCAGATGATCCCAAATATACTGAGCATCTTCAGACGTATGTTTCAAGTTGTAAATAAAGGATAAAGCACAATCTGAAACACTGGGCAAGAGAATCCATAGATTATTTTCCAATACACTAGTATGCCAACTTCCAGGAAATATATTTCTTCATTTTGCAAACATGAACAAGGAGAAAGGGAGAGAAGAATGTTAGAAAATTATTCAGACAGTCAGAATATAAAAATACATTTAAACGAATGAGTAAAAATCATGAACAYTGCAGAAAATGTGCAATATACATGACAGGTATCACATTACTCAAAAAGGCTCATTGGACAAATTCTTGTAGTTTAGAATGTTACTTGTCTTCTACTATACATAGATGAGAGCCATTTGGGGAAGTGTGATGGGTGGGGAAAAAGAATTGTAGAGCTGAAACCCTATTGTGACAATTGTACAAAATTATCTGACAAAGTTAAGGTGACTAATGAAAAGGTCTTTTAATTATTATTTTAGTACAAGGAAAAACACAGTACATCTAGCTCCCCACCAAGGAGGAGGTTCTGCATTGCTTTTGATACCCTTTTTATTGCTACCAGGTTCTCAGGATTATTCTGGCTTCTGCAGATAAAGGGATGGAGCAATATCAGCAAGAATCCTTGTACATTCCAGCTTTTCAGGAATACAGATTTCTCCCTAATTAGTGCTTCTGTTTTTTTTTTTTTTTTTTTCTCCTTCCCTCTCCTCCTTGGACATTTTTTTGTCTCTGGAATCCATTTGCAATATCAAAGAAACAAGCTTATAGGTTCAGGGACATTTTTAACACTCATAAAATGAAATTCCATTTGAAGTCCACATATGAAAATACTGCAAGAGTTCATTAAGATCCCTGATACTAAAAACTGAACGGTCTCCTGTTAGTTGGCTGTAGTGTACCTGTCGCTTTTTCCTCTGCTCAGGTGACATAGTGCTTCCTTGGAATCAAGAAGATCAAAGCAAATTCTGACCTCAGGTAACTCTTGTGTTTGTGAATTTTGGTAACAGCTGCAGCTGCCTCAGAGGCTGCCACATTGCCTGGAGTTTCAATTGTGAATTTAGTAGAATAGTAGGGAAGAGGAGAGTGGAGGAGGGAATAATGCTCATGGGAAGAAGAGAGGCTGCAAATGAGGTTCTTTCTGAGTGTTAAGTTTTTCTCCAGAGTGAGCTAATACATCTAGTAACCTGTGAAAGCTTGTCCTTATCCTAACTTTTCTCAGGTTCTTTTGGATATAAAAACTAATATATTTTGGTATTCTTAAAACAATGGACAAAAAGAAAGTGAGATGTCTAATTTCTTTCTGCTCCTCCTGTTCAGTCTTTCATGCACACACCAGAAAATAAGGCTTTTGATTTTGGATTTTGGCTATCTATAAATGTTGTTCTCCTTACAAATTCCATTAGATCAATAGCTACTTCTCACTTTCTAATTTAATACTTTGTATAAATTTATCTAAAAAAAAAAACACATTTTAGGTATCTTAAAGAATAGTTTTATTTCATTTGGAAATAATTTCTCTTTATAATATTGTTGATTTGCAAGGATTTGTTATCAATTATCTCTTCCCAACAAAATCCAAAGGAAAGAACAAAAAGCAAAGGAGATTTTGTCCATAGCATCTGGTTCTCCCAGACTTTAGGACATGTATCAACGACTAATAAAAATCTGCTGCTCTAAAATGTGTTAATGTTTTGCATATTCTTTGGAGACTGCTTTTTGTGTTCCACAAAGCATGAAAAGTTCCTCTAGTAAAACAATTTCTCTTCAAACTTCATTTGTTGTTTCATGAATATTTTGTGTAAGACCGAAATCCTTCATGCGTAATATCCCTTGATATTGCTTTTTGTTTAGTCTTTCATCTTTCAGTATTAAGTTTTGTTTGGGACTGGGTCTCTGTCTTAGCTGGTAATCAAAACTGGATAGAATTGCATATGTGGCTGTTCTGCTCCCTCTGTTTTTCCACCTTATGAATGTTCTTCTCAGGGTTTCTTTGGAAAAAGTCCTCTTTACACTTTTCTTGGCTGAATTTGTGCACTTTTTAAATTGCTAGTTCAGGTAGAGTGTTCTTTGAGTTGTGAAGAACTATTCAGTTGCAGGGCTTGGATTAAATAGTTCATTTTTATATTTCTACTATTTATCAAGAACAAACCTCTCTCATAACAGGAAAACCTCAAAAGATATATGATTTGATTTTAAAATAAGTTGTACACCATTACCTTCTGTGTTTGGGATGTGCTCCTGAAATCAAAGTTTTAGTAGCCCAGTGAACCAGAGATGGCTTGAAATAAACTTTGTACTAGATCTTCCTTTGGAAATTAGAGTGGTCAAGGTATGGCTCCAAACTTAGCTGCTGTGGGATGCCATTGCTCCAGCAAAGCTTGGATGACTGGGTCCAAATGTTCACGCTGTGATTCCTCTATAATATGTATTTGATAGAATTAGGCTAATACTCAAATACATTTTCTGCAAGTACTAGTTCAAATTTTTAAAAGTATGCAACACAATCATGCTTGAAACCCTGATGTTTGTTTTTCATTATGACACAAATTATCTTAATTGCTTATAGAAATCACAGCAAAAGAATGAATTATAAACTGGAAAAGATTTTAATGCCTTTAAAAAAACCTTGCTTTGAATTAAATGATATGTGTTTGTGTGCCTGAAATGGCACTTTCCACGTATTTTTTCATGTAAAAATACAAGAGCAAACCCCCTCATAAATGTCTAAGTTCCAAATTTTTGTCTTTGTGGGCTAAAAAATTGCATTTTCTATGTACCTATAGAAACAAATTTACTTCTTATTACCTCTTCTTCTTAAGATTTTCCATTCAGTCCAATGAGATAAKATCCCATTCCAGGCTTCATCTCCTATAATGCAGCAGACCTATGTGTGAGGAGCCTGCCATGAAATTAGCCTCCCCAAAAGAAGAATCTGGTATGCTATCATCAGTGCAAATAAACAAATGTTCCTTGGCTTCGGAGGAGAATACAAATCTGAGACATACAAAATGCAATGCTGTAGAGCATAACTCTGTGGCACGCCAAAACTGAAATATTCTACTTTTCAATTTTTTTTCAGAATTTGGAGCATTTTTTCAGCATTTCATGGGAGAAAAACAATCTGATTAAGTCAATGCATTTTGACTGTTTGGGAAGAGGTAACATACAGTTTGTCTGAGCATGCTAAACAGGTATTTAAATGAATCAGGCACCACTCAACATACTACAGCTAAAGCTATAGATTAAACAGACACATTCTTTTGAAAATGTATGAAAATAACAAATCCAACCAGCTAATCTTGGCGTAGGTGTTTCTTTTTCTGGAGACAACATCTTGGGAAAGACCTGCAAATTTTGCAGACAGGCATAAATATATATAAAAAAAAAATCTAAAACTCCCTTATACTGTGTTCTGCTCTCTCTCTCACAGACAGGCATGAATGTAAAAAAAACAAAACAAAACAAAACAAAACCCCAAACTCCCTTATATTGTGTTCTGTTTTTCTCTCTCTCTCTTTCCCTCCCGTGAGTTCTGACATCAGCCTTATCCCAATTCTAAAAGTTAAGAGTATTCAGTTTTCTGAAAAGTGGCACATCCTTGCTAAGAACAGGACCAAGAACATCTCTTTTCTATTTTTAGTTTGTATCAAATACTTGTAACAGGACAACCAGTTCATAGTGTAAAAAGAAGAGCTCACCAGTATATTTTTCAATAATATTGCACAAGAAATTTTGCATGAGTTCATTAAAAAACCAAAAAGTACATATTAAAACAGTAGTTTTTAATAGTAGTAGTTTTACAGAGTACATATTAAAAAAAAAGAGCACCTTGGAAAAAAGTTTTGTAGTATAATTTAGAATGCTAGTGAAAAATGTACAAAGACGTAGAATGCCACTAAATGCATTGGAAAAATATAAGCTTTTATACTAAGGTTATCTGGAAATCTGCTGCAAAATCTTTCTGTTATTTTTTAAACTATTTATTTTCCTGCTGTTTTTTTCACTGTCTTCTGACTGTAAGCATGTAATAGCCATATTTGCATCTGACTGTGGTTTCAAAAAGAAAGAAATGATGCATGTCTCAGCAGTCCTAAGTGGCATGAGGCAAATCATATGCTTAGAAAAGGAAAAGGAAAAGAAATTGTCCTGGATTTTTGACCAAAACTTGTGATACGGGTTATTTTAGCATCACTGGTTCTTTCCTCATTTCTGTAGTCTGTGTGATGACCATGAAATATTAATCAGCAGCTCTAAGTACTGATGAATAATAATCATCCTTCTCTTAGGATATGTTCATTCATCCATCCATCCATTCATTCATTTTCTATGCTGGCATGCACCAATGTTTGTTTAGAAAAGAAAGGCACTACCGGAACCAATGCCCGATAGTTAAGGCAAATTCAAATATTCGAATTAGAAGTAATAAAAGCATTTTTAACAGTGATAGCAATTAAAGTTTGGAACATCTACAAAGAGAAATAATGGATTCAGCATTTTTTCAAATCTTATCAAGCCTGGATGCTTTTCTAGAAGTTTTGGGGACAGGGACAATTGTATGGAAACGTATTAGTTTGTATAATATAATAATCCTCAATAGATGATCCAGGAATTTCTTCTAGCTTCAGTGGCTGAGAACCTTTCTTGTGTTATATCAAGTGAGGATTGTATCACTCAATTTCATATTCCAAACAGAATTGCTGGCAATTCAGAGAACACTCTGGCTTTCTTGAAGTTGAAGTCACCATATTCCTAGTGTAGTATTTGTTAAATGTTTGTTATATTGATACTTAAAATCCTGCCACTGTTCCAAATTCAGCTCTTGTTCCCTGTATCACAAGCTCTGGGAGCAGTTAATTCTTCAGAAATCTAGCTTTCTACTATTTTACTACCTTTGGCTAAATAATATGACCACAGTATTCCAGTATTGTTATAGGTATTATTTATTTCAAAAAAGTCAAACCAAGAGCTCGTATGAGCCAAAATATCTGAAGAACCAAAATTTGGAACAGGACATAGACTAAACAAGCTCTGGCTTTCCTCCATCAGCAATGCATGTGTGCTTCTTGGTCATGCCTGGGAATCTCAATATCCATTGAAACCTGAGCATCTGGGCACTTTGTCTAAAGTGTAATGAAAGCAGCTCTCTTGCAATTTTATACATGCAACCATGTTTAGTATTTCTATTAAACAATTGTATTTTTAAGAATGTTGGATTAGCTGATAAGAACGTTTCCTAGAGTTCATTTTTCTTCTCTCTTCCCTTTTTGTAAAGTGACTTTGGATTTACTTATGCACAGAATAATATAAGTTCAGGACCTATTTCTTCCCCTTTTCAAGATCACCTTTAAACACCTCACTTTCTGGAATTGCTAGCCTCTAGTCAGCTGAGCAGAAAAGATCTCCCCCCCTCCAATGTTTCAGTTCTTTGGAGCCAGAAAACAACCTGTTTTTAGTTCTCTAAAATCACACTCTTTGGTGGCTCTCTAAGGTGATTCCAAGCCTTTGAAATCCTCCTAATCCCATTTCTCTTCTTCTTCAGGCACCATTTGCATAGAAGAAGGCATCAGTACGTAAGGCACCTCCTGACAGGAGCTCAGAGGCAGAGGCCTCTCATGTACCACCGGGAGGCTGCCGAGAAGCTGCAGAGCTGGGAGGTGCCGTCACTGTGGAGGTGCTGTCCCYGTCCTGGGGAGAGACGGGGTGGTTGCAGGCTGCGTGAATGGTCCCACAGCCACCAACGAGGGGACAGGAGCAGGAGTAACCTGACAGTGCTGCATCCAGCGGATGCAGGCTTGGCAGACACCTTCCAGCTGCTGCCTTCTTAAGGGAAGCTGTGAGTGAAGGCTTACTCCTCTCCCGCAGAAGCCAAAGGTATATAAGTGTTAGTGCTGCTGTGTGAATCACAGAGTACTGGTCTTCTGCTGCCTGTGAAATGAGCACAGTAAAATGCTCTGCTATGGCCTCAGAGCAGCTGTCGGCCAAAGGAATTTCTCCTTTGCTTCAAAGCAGAAAGGTTTTAGGGTTTACTGCATTTTAGTTTGATTATGGGAACATGAAATAAAATGAATTGCCTCTACTGAAGACATTGTAACAAGAATGAGAACAATATAGATTAAAAAAAAMCCCAACAACACAAGAACATTTTCCCCCAACTGACTGCTTTAATAAAGCATTGCATTCTGTTTTCACTGTCATTGGATAATAAGTGCACAGACTTGATCAGCGTTAACAAAATATACTTAACTGAAGTCATAAACCCTAGCTCACCACTTCAGAGAAACTGGTGTTATTTGTGTCGTAGTCCAGCAGACACTGAAAATCTTGTGTATGGGCAAAGAGGAAGCACCCCTGATATATAAGTAAAACCAAGAATTTATTGTTAGTATGATTCAAAGTTTAAGAGTCTGATCATTATTAGTCTGGATCTAATTGTCACAGGAAAAGAAAGAATAATAATGCATTTAAAACTGTTATACACACACTTCTTAATTTCTGCACCCTTTCCTGGTGTTACGCTCCCTCTTTTCCTGCTCCTTTGGGTCTGAAAGTTGGTGGTTTCATTCTTGGGGGGGTGCGGTGAGTCGGCAGCATCTGGAGTCCTCCTCTGGGAGGGATATGATGCTGATGTTGATGATGTATGACTACTTCTTCCTCCCTCTAGGTCCCCTTGGGGTCTTTTTTATATGTTTGCTAACATGCTTTTGCACCTTCRCTCTTTCTTTGTTGGTCTGCAGCTCCATGCTACATCCAGGTTTACTCTATATGGTCCCTTTTACTTATGTTAGACACCATTTCTTTGTTTACTTTGTTACACCTAAAACCAGTTTTGTCCAATGCCAGGTCTGCATTTTTTTTTAATTGGCCATTAATGATCAGTTTGTAGCTGCAGGGCATCCAGTGCCAAGCCTGTGCCCAATGCTTACAGTGCCAGTACTCTTCTATACCACATCCTATCTCCACTTCTCACGGCCTCTGTTATCGTACCAGGTCTGTATTTCTCTGCACTGCGTCATTCTGTTAGAGTCATAAATATCTCAYTCTACATAGATTAACTGCTTGTTGTTGCTGTCTATATGAAACTATGGTTGTACCACACAAACATAAACAAAAGTAAAATAAATTAGGCAGAGACACCTTGTCAATTAGAGAAACTGCTGTCATGCTAAAGCAAGTAAAACAAAGCTGCAGGCAGGTCAAGAACAGAGCAAGCCTGGCAAGCCTTAGTCCTGAGGCCTTGCAAATTCAGTACGAAGTTTATGGCCTGTTGCTAGCAATGGCAATACTGTGTTGCAGGGCTACATGGTTACAGCTTGACCCACAGGAGGTAAAAATAGGAAAACATTGACAAATCCATTATTTCCAAAGGCATTAAGAATAGACACCAGGTTGTATTTAAAACACAGCACTGGAAATCACTTCTAGAACTAAGGAAAGCCTTCAAAAAATAGAAAGAAACATCAATTTAATCTTGACCTCTGCTTTAAAGAATCCTAAGAATCAAATCTATCAACTCGGTTCACTGAAGCAGTTCCTGRAAAGTATGTTTGCTACAGGACAGCAGAAGGCTTGCCCTCTTGTGAAGTTCTGTAGGGGCTTTTTTAATATCCTTCATGCTGCTGCAACAAAGCTCCTTAGTACTGACTTGCAACATAGTTCTCCCTTTGTGTTAATTTATCAAAAACAATTGGTCTCTTAAGAAACACAAATTAATTTGTGTTGTAAAAATAAGTATAAAAGTAAATAAATAAAAAGGCATATCTGGGGTGCYCATAAATTAATTAGAAAATCTGGGGGGAAACTACAGATTTATTTATTTATTCCAAATAAAGTTTTTTCCCCCCTCTTCTTTCTTATTTCTAGGTCAGGCAACCCTCTTAAAACAAATAAAAATTATGCACACATGAGCAGAGATGCATAATCTAGATGGATCAATTAATGTGTATAGATAAATCCATCTCCTGTGGGCATGGGTCATAGTTCTGAGAAGAAGCAATTTCTATTTACTATTGAACCAATCTGTCAGCTTCTGTTTTTTCTCTACCCCTGAGGCCAACATGATGTGCACACAACTAGCACAAAAATGTTCCTGTAAGATGAACCATACACTGCAGTAAAAACATCTAATTCAATCTGCTTCAGATTCACGTTTCACACTTGTAATGGGAAAAATTAAGACTTGTTCAAAGCAAAACTGAGCAGCTAGAATGGTGTTGTCAATTGAACATACACATAAAACCTGATTTCCTAAAACATAATGGCATTTCATATCCAGAGTGAGATATTAACAGATGTATATCAAGACTCTGGTGGGACTGTCTCTTTAAATATTTCCAGTATTTATCTATTGTTGATATTTTATACACATTTTGCTTGAAGAATCCATTAGCCAGCTGTGTTATCAGGGAAAAAATTCTGTCTGCATTAAAAAAAAAATCACAATATTAAGATAGATATCATTGTTATAAGGAATAAAAAATGAAAAATGTGACAGTGCAGGAGGTCATCTGTGTGAAACTAGTTCCTGTTGGAGACTTTTGCACAGTGAATGAATAAATATTTGACTACATTTTTGGCAAAGAAATATTTTGTTTTCTGGAAAGGTGCTCCAAAGCAAAGAGCCTTACTGATATCTCTTCAATTTTATTACATTTTCTTTAGGATTAACTTTATTAATCCAACTTGCTCTTTAAGCATGAAGACTCAGAAAATTGTTTTCATTACTTTTTGGAGAATTGCTTGAAAGTGTAAGGGGATTTTATAGGACGCTTGAAAATCTGTTTGCCTGCTGAGCTTTCTAGGCTAACTTCATCTATTTCTTTTCTTTTTGAGTGCACCTTTTTTATACCAAATGTATTCTGCTCTGCAGTTCTGCTTTTAGATAAAGCAAAAGAATGTGCAAAACCTGTGGCACTTGTCTACTATATTATGAGGCTAATCTCGCTATATATAGTCAGTTACTTTCATCAAGAGGCTGAATCAGAGCACTTACATTGGTTTCTGTTTTCTGTCTTTTTACTGTTGACTAAATATGGAGCTTAAGAGATGATTTGTGTCCTAGTTCTCTCTATCTTGTTCTCTCTCTAGTCAGTGACCTTGCTTTTCTTCCATTTTGGAGCCTGCAATGGGAGATGTAAAAAGGCCTTCTTATATTTATTAACACACACTAAGTATTAGAGAACAGAATTCTATAGATAAAGAATTTAAATTCATGTTTAATTCCTAATAATCCTACCTCTCATTATAAGACAAGATAGTCTTCTTTCCCAAGATATGTAAAAATAACAGAACTGATTAGTATACCTTACATAAGCCAGGAAGACCATAATAACCAATATAATGACCATTTTCCTTCGAAACAGGGTGTCTTTCATCATTCTCCCATCTCTGTGTTATCTGCCTTTTCCCAAAGACACCTCCCTCTTTTTATGTACTTGGATCCAATTATTCTGTTCTGTGACCAGATCAACATAAAAAGGCGAAATATTTGTGCTAGGCATTTTTGCAGGTTGTGAAGCTAGGAGCGCTCACATCAGCGCCAGTGCTGGTTTCGAGAGGCCTCTCCTTTCTTCAAAATGCTGCCTCTGATTCATGCATATGAACACAGTTGAAGCAGCAGGACAGCTGTGAATGAAAAAGCCTGGGAAGTAGGACCATTTTTAAATGTCTGTGCCGCTGGCTGCTTTAACAACCATTTTACTTTCCCAACATACACCATCTCAGTAGGGGGACAGACAGCCTGTCCTAGGGCAATGAAAGCTCGAAGCCCCAGAAGTAGATGTCTGTGGAGTTTCCTTTTCACTTTCAGTCTCAAATTGCAATCATTGATTTTTATCTGAAATAGGAATAAAAACAGATTTTGAACTATAGAGTTGTTTCACAAAGTAGAATTCAAAGTTTCTGTTGATCTTTAAAAATGAACAAGATAGCAAATGTACTACATTAATAATTTCATTTTGGAAAATCAATGAAAGTCTTATGTGTGTGACTTTTAAAAATTATTTTACCCTAATCTGATATTGCCTGCAAAGAACAATGTCTGGGGAAGTATTATGCTGCTGAGGTTAGCTAGCACACAGAGGTCTTTTACTGTAGGCCATGCTATTGAGCTTAAACATTGTAGAATAAAGTTTCAAAGTATGTTGCCTTCATTGGCAAACCTCAGTTCAGGGGTTCCCACCCCAGGCTGTTCATTTCTGCTCACACTTCAGTTCAGCAAAGTGCTATAGGTTGATCAATAATATGATACAGGCCAAAATCACTTGTGCTCATCTGTTTAATTTTTTCAGAAGACTATTTTTATTTAGATCTTTTCACAAATCCGATTTACACAAAAAGTAGTCCGGGTACAATTTGGACAATACAGAAAACTGCAGCATGTCTTGACATTTAAATGGGTGGCAGAGGTTTAGTGCTTTAAGCTGGCTTTTCTGTCAAAGCAAGCATATTTTGAAACTATGACCTGCTTAATTTACTCTTTGTGCTCCTCACATCATTCAATAGAAATTTAATGCTGTTAGGAATCTATATAAAAGATTTTCTGACTATCTATAGACACCGTCATATATTATAACATTATACTCTACTTATATCTTCCGACTCTGCTTCCATTTAACTGTTAAATGCTTCTACTAATAACAACCTGTGATACAGAGCAGAATGACAGGAATAATACAGATGCAGTGGTGACAGCCATGTGAGGAATTCGAGAGGCAAATGTCAAACTACATTTATCATCTGCCGTTATCACAGCACTAGCCGTCTGTCCTCTAATCCATCTTCATTTAGACTACAACTAATATTCCAGAATTCTCAGAAGCTTCCAGTGCCTAATATTTTTAACTCTAGTAAATCAAATTGCCATTAAAATGTTGCTTCACCTCCTACTAATGTAGAATTCCCACTCCAAAATTACATTGAACTGAAGAACAGAAGTGATATTTTTCACAGTGACATCAAGATGTCTGGATGAAGATTTAATGACTTGATCACTGTGACTTTACAAATAACCAACTTTTCAGTTTTTCTGTCAAACAAAAATGTTGAAAAAAATCAACTCAGATTAAACAATTTCATTTTTCTCAGAAAAATAAATGTTTTATAGAATGTGAGTGATTACATTAACCCAAAATAAAACGCTTGGGTTTGGTATATGTGATACAGGCAAACAGAATACAGATCTAGATTATCAGAGAAGGAGGTCGTCACTTCTCAGTGCTCAAGTTCCTCACTTTGAAAATTGAAGACTTGGGAAATATTCAGTTCCTTTTCTTTTTCTGAGAAAATTCATCCACCTTTTATCATTATCTGTGGAGACTGCTCTAACAAGGAGATACTGGATATTTTGGGAGGAGGAGCAGAACGCGTGAGTGAGAGAGACTGAGCAGTAAAAAAACCTCTTCTATCCATTTTTACCTCTCAAAATATGTACAGCATTAAAATTTGCCAAATAGCTTATGGAGAGCTGAGATTACATTTTTATGCTGAGATTGTTATAGCAGAAAAAATATTTGGATCTGTATTTTTGACACAGTTTACTAAATTTATCAAAAAATCACTTGACTCTTCACTTCAAAGAACACATTTTTTTACAGTCCTCGAGATCTGTTAGATATTAAGAACAAAAATGGGACATCTAAAGTTTAAAATCAGTGCTATCTGTCTTCCTTGAAGATCGTTATGGAAGTTATCATTACACGAACAGAGCCTGATTTTTTATGTATAGAAAGTAAATAGTTCTATAAATGTGTGCATGATTGTCTATATTATTTTCATGTTCATTTGAGGGGGAGTTACTGCTATATTTTTGGGCTTGCCCACATAACTTCACAAGCTTTGGAATACATGAGCTGACATCCTATTTAAGTCTTTCTATTATATTGCACTATTGTTTACTCTTTAACTGAAGGTAGACATCTCTAACTAAGAACGTGTTCACATTCATGGAATTTGACTGCTTATATTACAGACTTTTTTTTAAGTTTGCTTGCTTTAACCATCTCTTCTTCTTACTGATTTAAACTAATCTTGTACAGCTTCCCTCTGTGCTCATTGTTTTCTTCCTTCTTCTTCACAGTTTAATTAAATTACTTTTGTAGGTGCACATGACATATTTGGCACCATGAATAATTTGGCAACAGAATACTGAAAGGAACTTGCACACATTTTTCTGCTTACCCTTTGAGATTGGATATTTAGCTTTCTTTCATAATTTTATAGAGAAAATTGATGGATTTTGAGTCAACAGATTTCAAGCCAGCTTCTGACACCAATGTATTCTTCTTGCAGGAGAAAAGATTAATGAGGACTTAAAAACCATTTCTAATTTCAAAATTTTAAAGGATTTTCTATTTAATGTCTTGTAAGACATCTCTTTTCTTACATCAAGGATTAAGATGCAACATTGTGGTCCTATCATAAGCATTATCTACTCTTACATTCTTTGCTTCAGTGTGGTGGAGTCAGACATATTAACCTTGATTATTAATATATTCTTGAGAAGATCCTTTCAAATTTAATTCATCTCATAAATAATTTCTCATTGCTTATGTTGCATAGTTGTATACAACTTTCAGGAATAAATCACCTGATTTTTTTTTTTTTTAATAATATTTCCTTTCAGATGCTTGTTACCTATTTGGAGGTGGAACTGACAACTGAGACTGGGGCCTGTAGTGCCTGCAGTGCTCTACGCTGTATGAATCTGTAAAGAAAGAACAGTTTCTGCCCCAAGGATCTCATGGTATAAATAGTCAAGAAAACCAAAGGATGGGGAAAGTAAACAGTATTATTCCTGTTTTGGAAATAAGATTTGATAAGATAAAACAGTTTTGTCTCAAGAAGACTGCAGCAGAACTGAAGTAAAAATTGCACTCAGATTTCATGGTCTTCATTGCAAGCGGTCTGGCAGGAATCCCTAATAAGGTTTGAACACCTAATACTTAAATCCATGATAGTTTTCAGCACTGATTATTTTTAAATGAAAGGATTCACTTATCAATGGAGTGATAAATGGTGGAAAACAGTTCACAGGAAGCACAAAATGTTAATTAACCAACTCTGCATGTTTTTGTATGTTAATTTGACCTTTGCTTGATTCAAAAGAAAAAATATGCATGATAATTATTTCAGTTTAGCAGATGTATAAAGAACCTGAGAAATCATCACCAATATAATACAGTGACAGAATTAAATTTTCTAGAAAAGTTGTTAGTTATTCTGAGTCCATTGTATCAGTTTGGTCTCCCCGCAAAAAACTTGTAGGCACAGACACTGTTACTGAGCCTTAGTCTTGATAAAGTTATACTGTTCTGCTACTTTAGCACTGTTCTGCTCATTCAACCTTCTTTTTAGTCTTTTAGAAGAAGAGGCATGAGTATGGGTAACTATCTTTTAGTCTGATGCTACCTTGGAAAGGAAAATATAGGCCTCCTACAGCTACAGAAAGCTTTTCCCTCCTGATCAGGAAGCTCTGTTGCACTTCTCCATGCCAGGTTAATTTGTCAAGGAAGTGTTAAGGTGCTGTAGGGAAAGCCAATACAGAAAATAAAAAGATTTATCTATATGTGACTGTAAAACTGATTTCCACAGAAATAATTTTCAAGGAATATAACCACTGTTTGAATGTGACTAAAGAAGTTTTTTTTTTTTTTTAATTTGTTTTAATTTTGGGGACGTGGGGGTTTGAYTGGAAAGACTATAGATGAAATGCTTTTTTCAGGACTGCTATACAAAAWCCTTTTATCTCTGTTTTTCATGCTGCCTTCAAAGATTTTTTGACCTTCTTGTGAACACTGTTCTGAAGTTCTGTAAGTTATCAACTTGCTTAAAACAATGCAGATGTGTAGAAACATTTTCAGAAATCACATAGCCTTAAAGTGTGAAAGAGAGGAAGAACTAGTCAGCATGTAGTCAAATTTTGTTGGGCTTTTGAAAAGTCCTGCTAGGATTTAGCTTGTTTGTTTGTATATTTGGATTTTTTATTAAATAGAGAAGAGGGTCCTGTTGCTTTAATGGTGCCAGCTGAAAGGAAAAGCATTTAAGCTCCAGCTCCTTTGACATTTTGAAAATTAATGAAAGCTTCAACACATCCTTTCTGCTGCTTTAGCCATGGTGGTTTACATAGTCTAAATAGATAGCTGATGAGCTGCCAAATCTCTAACATTTATCAATACCTGTCAGCTGCCTAAATTTTCAACGCATTTCTGTTCATCATTACTTTAGTTTCACTGCTATTTTGATGAAAGTTTTATTTCATTTACAATTTATCTGCAATCTGAGAAATATCATTTGAAGTTTGCAAGCAAATGTGGGGAACAGTGCCTTTGGGCACAGCTTGGGCATGAGCCAGTGGGAACCTTTGCGCCATGCTGAGTAGTGCTGAGCATGACAGTGCAGATACTGAATAAAGCAAGCATCTGCTGTACCTCTTGTTTTGGAACAGCAATCAGTGAACAGCATAGGAAAATGTAACTATTCCCTTATAGACTGAACTCTTGTCTATCTTCCCATATCTGGCAGAAAAAAAAAAATCATTGTGAAAAAACCCTTGTATTTGTAATTGTTTAGATTAATTGTTTAGGTAATTTTCAACCTCCTTTCACTTCTTTTCTTTGATGGAAAGAGGAAATAAAGAAATAGAGAGAAAAGGAAGCTAAAAAGAAAATAAAAAATAATCAGGTTTCACTGAAACTTACAGAAAAATGTGCACAATGTGAAACATCTGCAAATGCTTTTTATAAATATTTTACATTTTGTCATTAAATGTATTACTGATCATCTTTTTGGCCAACCCTATGTGGACTTAACTTTTTAAAAACAAAATGAAAATTGACAAACTTATCTTTTGAGATTCTCAAATCTTGTCATATACACATATGCATGTGAAGGACATCTCTATATGCATACCACTAGAAATATCATTGGAACTATTCATTTGAACAAAGCTTTTCACAAGTGTTTATGTGGTTCATGTATTTTCTGAGTGTTGTAGTCTCTCTTTTCAGCAGAGATTTGAATATTTTATTACACTGAATGCTCACCACAGCAGAATGCTAGTGAAGTTTAAAAAAGAATATCCTGCTATATTGCATTTATCAAAAATTTTATTATTGTGCCAGAACTGTGTCAATAACCCTTATTTATTGTTTAGTTGACTTAATACAGTTCTTATATGGAAAATAGTTCCTACTGAAAAAGTGCCGATTCATTGAAATCAAAATACTTGTGGGAATGTGCTGATATGTAGTAATTTTTTTGACAGGATAATACATAATTTTATAATTTGCAGCCCCGGAGAGGTGAGCAACTGGACAGTGCTCCATGCTGTTCCGAAGTCTCCAAAATGACTCCAAAGACATATTCATATAATTTGACCTAGGATCAAGAAATCCAGACCTTTAAGGACTTCCATGTACTGAGATATGGAAACATGAATTTGGAAGTTCTGCAAGCACCAAATTTTTCCAGATCCATACTGTTGCAAACTCTCTAGGGAGTCCTGATGTTCAGTTAGATTTCTGTAGAAGTTGGAAAGCCAACCATGAAACTACCTACAGTGAAAAATGATCAACCTACCCTCTCTCAAATAGGCATTATTTAATGAAGAAGCTTTAAAAAAGCCCTCAAACAAACCCTTGTTAATTTATTGTCAGTTGCAAAACAAATTCAAATTCAATCTTTTCAAAGAAGATAGAGTACTGTAGGGTAGGACCAAATAACAGAGCTGGGGGAGAGGAAGAGGACAAGAAAGTGATATCCAAGAAAAGCAGAGACCTTCCAAGACCTCTATATAGTGTTGTTAGAGGCCAAGTGTACTAATAAATATAGGAAAAACACAGCTTTTCAGGAGACAGAAAGTGTATTTGGTCAGAATAAGAAAGAAAGACAAAGAAAGTAACAAAGTAAGAATGATTTCAGAAAGGAGATGGGTAGATAATAGAGATATTAATAATCTAATATTTTCCTAAGAGTTGTGCAACCCATAGGATTTTATTATTTGTGGAAATGCATATGACAGTGATCAAATGGGACACCACTTGGATCTGATAGAAGCCAAATCACAACTAGCTCTGTTGTCTTACCAGTTTGKGACCATTCTTGTAAGACCTGAGGCTGTATTGTATGAACCTTGGGAAATGTCATGAAGTTTCTGCTATCATCTTTTTACAGCTGGAAACAAAACATCATGTGTTGGTTTGGATTTGACTGGAACATAATGGGAACCCTGACTGTTATAGTAAGAAAGAAGTTAGATTTGAAGGTTATTGACGATCACCTTCTTTGTATTAATAGTAGTTAGATACTGTCACTGCAGAATAAAGAAAAAGGAAATGGCTCATCTAGAAAAGAAAAAGCTCTTTAAATTCAAACCTTTAATTTATTAAAAAAGGCTGAAAAATGTCACCAGTTACCATAAGACTTTTGTGTGTGTGTGTGTGTGTGTGTGTGTGTGTGGCAGTTGACTGCCAAGATATAACAGCTTTTTGAAGGAAATCAAAATGGCCTGTTCCCTGACATATTTTCTAGCTTGATGCTTTTTTTCTAGCAAAAGCCTGCTCCTGAGGCTTGCTCTAGGCAGGGAGTTGCAGGGAATTACAGGATCCTAGAGTTTATTTTACCAAGAGTCTTTGCCAAATGGTGGCTCATTTCTGAATGTATGCTACACTTTTATAAATGGCTGCAGGGTTATCACCTTGTCTTGGCACCCAAAACTGGCATTAAGCAGTATGGAAAAGGAAATATTTTGGGCAAGCAACTGTTTCCCAGGGTATGTCTGAACAATATATGTATCTTTTGCAAATCAGTTCTCTAATACTATCTGACATTTATTGTGCGTGTTAAATAGTCCTTTCATCAGAAGAACAAGTATCCAACTGAGGACAAAGAGCCAAAAAGTAGCTCTTAGAAATTAAAAATAGTAAAAGTCAAAAAGCACTTCACTTAACCTGAAAACCGGTAGAGCTGGTTTGAACCAGTGGATTGAAGAGCATAAACGGCACTACACAAACTACTAGTGCTGTAGAGGTGGCTGCTGTAGTGCTGTAGTGGTGGTTTCAGAGCGAGAACACGTTTTGGAATGAAATATACACAAGCGACAAGCAGTACCTTCCTCAGTTTGTTTAGTTTCATTAATTGTAAGTGCTATGCCATCTTAGAAAAGCTAGGAGGGATGACCTGTCTAGCCGGGAATGCACTTAGTACTAGGCAGAGAGACCTTTTAGAAAAAAAGAAAATAGTGCTGAAGATTTTCTTTTTAATCTGTTGCCTTTTCTAATGTAAATAGCCACAAACATTCAGACTGGTCTGCAATTGTCTGAAAGAAGTAAGAGCAGCCAGGGTTTTTCTTTACAAATTTCAGCTGATATAAACAACAGCTAAAAATTTTGCTAGCAGGTAAGCATGAAAGGGCCTGCTTCTTTGTCCAGCAGAGTTATCCTTAGTTGGCCTTTCTCTGCAGACCCTAAGGGGAAAGTCTATTGTCCTGGCCTCTGGGACAGAACTGTAACAAAATTTTTCGGTGGTACTGTCACTGGCTCAGGTATACTGGAGGGGGAGTGTTATGTTAACACTGCCCTCTGTAGAGTTAAAGGCTCACAGTGTCTATTTGACAGATGGGAATGTTTCACTTAGCCTGAACACAAGGACAGGACTGAACTTTTAGTCAGAATGGATTTATATTTCCTTTGGGGCATACTGAAGAGGTTTAACTATGTATTGCAAACACAGCTTTCAAGAGCAAAACTTGTGAAAGAGACTGCTAAAATCTTATCTATAGTGACTTTTGTATTTAAAAGTACTGTTGCTCTTGGCAGCACAGCTGCATCACCATTAATAATTCTGGGAGCCCTGCTAAGATGACATTTTCATCATGCAAAGTTAAGTGGCACTGGTCAGAAAATATCCACCAGAAGTGGAAAACTACTTTGACTTCCAGTGCTGGTATGTACAGAGTGGAAGAACTTGTGTGGTGACTTTGCTATACAAGTTGACATGCACTGTAAATAGCCATTATTTCAGTTTTATGGAAGAACCAGTGTTGACGATTCATATAATGGCTACATTCTAGAAGCACTAAATGTTGCTTCCCTATGATAGATCTAGGATAAAATTAGCTGGTATTCCAAATTCAGCTAATAGGGGAAAATACAATATAAAATGACTAGCGATATAAAATGACTAGTAAAGACAGGCAGTCTCTGTAAAGAGGTCAAAACCTGAATGATTAATGGCAGCTGAGCTGTCCTTTTACTTGTAGAATTTGTTTTCAAGGTAGACTTGAAGAAGTTTGGGCAGAGACAGTAGAAACTTACCCTGTCATTTTCTGCTCCCTCCCTGTGGAGAGCAACTTTTCAGTCTGGCACTTTTACAAACTCTCTTATATAAAAGTCTCTTAAAAAGCTGCAGTCCTGAGATGTTCCTAACTTTTTGACTTTGATAAAAGAAAACACTTTCTTAATTATTTATCCATGTGTCAGAAATATGCAGAAAAGAAAAGAATTATCATTTCCCAGAGAGCCTTTTTTATTCCAGCTATCTAAAAAAAAAAAAAAAGCATTTAATAAATAAATAAGAGGAATTTTTCATCTGTTGGCACTGCAGTAAGTACACAGACACAAAGAGTACCCACTCGGACGCTAACAATAGCCTTCATACGTTAGACGTTAGACATTAGTGACAAATGCTGCTGCCTGCCTGTCTGGGGACACTGGGGCAATGCATTTTTCTTTCACAATACTTTTCACTTCTCTCTTTCTTTTCTTTTTTAACTCTCTCTCTTTTTTTAACATCAAACGTTAATTGGATGTTTCAATGCCAGCTACAAATTTCATAATGTGGTAAGTTATTGAAAACTTAAGATAAACCTGTTAAAGAGAACAGACAAACGTGAATTTTCTGAGCTCTGGCTTTCAGCTCCTGGCGTTCGAAGCATGAAACTACTTTTAGAGAAACTCCCCCCTCTCCGCTTCCTTTTCCCCCTTCTTGTGAGCATACAATATGGTCTTTTCAGACTAGCTACTTAAAGTGCTATCAAATTTATTCTACTCACTGTAGCCGTTATTATCCATTATTTGTAACATCAGTGATATATGACAAGTTTTTAATGTATGGAAGTCATCTTTATTAGTATTAAACATATCTTTAAAGAACTCTTATGGAAGATTTTTCACCCCTCTGAGCATTCGTGAAAGGAAAAAGCACTGAAGACGCCACCGTCGCACAGCRCGTGCAGAGATTAACCTGCAGTAGGACCAAGGTGGGCTGTTGTCAGCTGATGCCTGGGTACGGTCTGGCAGGGTTGGGGGCGCTGGCAGGGACCTGGGGGGCACCAGCAGGCCCTGAGGGTCACCGACAGGGCCCTGGGGGGCACCAGCAGGGCCGGGGGGGCACCGGCAGGACACTGGGGGCACCAGAAGGACCTGGGGGGGCATCAGCAGGACATGGGGGAGCACCAGAAGGACTCGGGGGTCATCAGCAGGTCCCAGGGAGCACTGACAGGACATGGGGGGGGACCAGCAGGACCTCGGGGTCATCAGCAGGCCCCAGGGGGCACTGGCAGGACATGGGGGGGGCACCAGCAGGACCTGGGGGGCACCAGCAGGCCCCCGGGGGCACCGGCAGGGCTTGGGGGCACCCACAGGCGCCACGGCCCTGCCTGCCACCCCTTCCAGGCCCTGGCTGCCTGCCCAGTGCTGGCCTAACGCAGCGCAGCTGGGCCCCTGGGGGCCAGGCTTCGCGCCAGCTGCGGGGCAGAGCTGTGAAGAGCCTCCGCTCCCCGGGGCCCGCTTCCCTTCGGCTCGGGAGCAGCGTGTGCGCCCCGGCCCAGGTCTGTGCCGGAGCTCCCCGCCACCACCTCCGCCTGCCCCGTGGCTGCGGGTCGCTTGGGTGGCCCTTGGCTGACCTGGCTCCGCCAGCTCAGGCAACGCGCCGCGGCGCCCTGACCTCGCGTGTCCGCCCACAATAGGTATTGTTGTGTTGTGCATAAATGATATATTGCAACTGGGTAATTGCTACATTCTCCTTGCTTGTCCAGATGTAATATAAGGGCATTTTTTTAACGTTCAGTGGTAAGAAAGAACTCTCTAAATCCAGCAGCACAGAATAAATAGAACAGAATTTATTGTGACCAGAGGCTACTTCTGAGAGGTTGACTATGAAGTGCTTTTTCTTATTTCTGTTCTTGCATTGTGATGGAAAACTACTCAAATGAAAGGCCTGCTATTCCAAGGTCACTGTGAGAAAAGTTAACTTGATGCTAATTATGAACTGCTATGGCACACATATGAACTAATARGGATATCTGATACTGAGAACGGTTCATGACTCTTAAATACTAATCTCTTTACAACAAAAGTTATCGGTTTGCTTTGCTTCTAGTTAGTCTCATGGATTGGCTGATTTGGGTAAGAACAGCTAGATGTTGTGGGTCACATCCTGAGCTGGCACGAGTACGTGAAGTGAGGTAGCCTTTAGTAGCTTATACCACCTGATGCTCTGAGGGTCTAGTCTGTGCACTCCTACCCTTCCATAAAAATGCCATGGATTATTTATTTGTTTTAAAAGGCACCAGGTAGCCATGGTCAGCCCTGGTCTCAGAAGATTATCTAACTCCGAAGACCAGCAAAGAGCTAAACCTTCATCCTAAGGTCAAATTTTAAAACTTTCCAAAGCCTTTAATGGCAAAGTCATTATTACATGAAAATTGCTTCATGGCCTGTGTTAAATGAGCTTTAAACAGAGTTCATATAATCTCCTTGCAAAAGGGGATTAATATCACAAAAATCACCATCATTATAGTTGCCCATGTCAAAAGAAATGCCAAAGAGCCACATCTTGGTGGATGAAGGAATTGCATCCTGAAGAGCACRCTTAATGGGGAATTACGTGCATCGTAAAAAATAGCACCATTATTGTTATCAAAGCTCAGTGAAGATGAATTTATCAGAAGCCTGAATACCTCTTGTGATGCTCAGCAAAGCTGCATTTGGAAAGTYCTTGACAGAAGTTTTCTGGAGATAACATGTCTCAGTAAGAAACTGTCTTTATGGCACCTGTCATGAATTCTGCTTTTATTCATTTTCTGGTTTGTTATGGAGGGTTTTTTTGTTTTTCTAAAGCAATCTTAAAAGGAAGGTGCATTAAAGACTCAACCTAAAGCTACAGATCTGATAATTTATTGCTAGTATTGCTTTGTCTCTCTTATAACTTAACACTTCCAACTTTACAGATACTTTTTATCTGAGGTCTATCTGAGTTTCAGAATGTTACTGATCCTTTAAAAAAGGAGGCAAAGATCTTGTTTTGGGAGCTTAAAAAAAAAAAAAAAACTATTTCTTCTTTTACTCTCAAGCTAATTAACATGTATGAACCATCCCAAGGTAGAACCTCAGTAAAAACTGTCCAATCTTTTCAGTTTTATCCAAAGCAAACTAGAAAAGTCCAGTTTTAAATTTGCCTTTTTTCCTCAGAACTACACATGCATATTGGAATATATGAATGAATATATGTGTATGCATATGTGTACATAGGTATGTTGATATATTTGTAACACAGGCACACAAACACAATACCCTTCTGTCAGTGAAGACGATTTGCTTTGAGAAACAGGTGTGGCCAGCAGTCTATTTGCTTAGATTATTCTATTTTCCACTTTATCACAACTCTTCGACACTTCCAAGATAAAAATGTCAAAAAGGTCATAAAAAAACTACCAAGGCATATCTAAGCTAAGACATGTCTAAGAAGGGGACTTACCTGTTTGAATTACTAGATGCATTTCCTTTGAAATATTTATTGTTAAATATTTACTATTTAAGTCATATATACAATAGACATTCATAAACATACAAATACAGTTAAAGACCGTGACAGAAGTATCACCTGTAAGGAATTTATGATGAGATGATTGATACAAGTAGGTTGATTAGAAAAGCACCACAGGATTTAAGTTAGTGCTGCACAAGAAATCAATAAGATACACAGGTTATTAAACAATATTGTTTTGTTTCTGTATTGGATGCAGGTTATTTAGTGAAAAAGATCGAAAAAGCAGAAAAAAAATTACTTAGTTTAGTTTTCTCAAAGCAAGTGTCTCTGAGTTCCTAAAACCAGTTTAAGGTCATAAATAGTAGTTTCTTCACTAAGTTACATCAGTGCATTTGTCAGCGACAAATAGGAAGCATAAAACCCTGTAAACTTTAGTGCAAAATGTTCATTATCTACTGCAGACAAGCGTTATATTCAATGGGCTAAATCCATTGCTGGTGTAATTTGAAGTTAATGATTTACATTAAAGATGAATTTGGCCTTTAGCTTCAAAGACTTTTAAGCTAGAGGAAGGTTGAATAGGAACCTCTGACACAACATGCAATATCCTTATTTCATACCATATTATTTATGAAACATTACACACTCCCTTCAGACTGCCATCTCTCTGGTTTAAATCGGAGGCTCAATAGAAGTCAATTGACATTTCAGAAGGTTTTGACTATGTGTGTTAAAGGCAGAGTGATCTTTGTGTAGGCATTAAAAGAATGCATTTAATGTCCCAAAACAAGTGGAGAAAGTGCAACAAATGGATTAAAAAAGACAACAATGCTCAATATATTCCTCTATAATGAGAGTTCAAAACTAGCATTTGGCATTTTCTACCTGCAAGAAATTTTAATAAGGACTTGGACTAGAATGCGAAGCTAAGCTATCGACATGCTATTGACTACTTCTTTGACAGCTTTGCATTTCTGTATGTATTTCAGTGAGTTTTAAAACAGAAAAACAGTGAAGCAAGCTTTCCTTGATGTTCAAGTTAGCATTGCACTGAAGGGCACTTATCTGAAGTTTACAGTTCACAGTACTTTATCAATGATCAGTTTTAGCACCTTGTGTGAATGTGATTTTGGCTTGTTTGCTCATGTTTCTGCTGTGTTTCTCCTCTTTGTTTTTTTGTTGTTTTGTTTTGTTTTTTTTAAGTTCATTAGAGGGTTTAAGCTGATCATTAGACTACGAATGAAAACTCAAGCCATAGCCTAGAGCAGACACAGGATGAATTATAATCTGGAAAAATGTAAGGGTTTTTTTTTCTAAGTCTAGTGTGTCCACATGTGTATGAAATCTCTATTTATGTTAAACTAGTTTCTATTTTTAAGCAGTATTTCAAGATCTTGAAGTTAAATTGTTGCCAATTGGAGAAAAAACAAACCAATTCTGTTCCATAAAGTAAAAAGCAAGTACAGAAAATAATCTATTGAAATTTTTTGTTTTGATTTAAAGATCAAAAAAGTTAACTTAGATATTAAATTTAAAATAGCAATTTTATTTTCATACATAAATAATCAAACTATTTCAAAAAGTATCAAAATAAGGCATTTTGACATTATCAAAAACATTTTCCTTGCTCTTCTCATGGGAAGAATTTTCATTGAAATTTACTTGAGCTTGCAAAGTTTCAGTGTGAATTCTGAAAGCTCATGCTTCTTCAGTTTGATTCAGCCAGCTCTAACCTATACACTTTAAAAAGGATATGACAGGGGTCATTAGGACAAGCCTCTCCTACCACTACCTCCATGATCCCTAACCATGAGAGGAGAGAGTACACCACCACTGATTTAGGGCAGCAGTGAGAAACCCTCCTGACTCCATTAACCTCATACGAACATCTTCATAAGGTGTGCAGGAATATGACATAAATTTTTAATACAGCACCCAGATGTGAGATGATACTGTGTCTGCAGGTTTCCCACCACTCAGCTGTTGACTGAGACAGGACCATATGCAACAGTGAGTGACATAAGGATGGGGAGTCCTCACAGTAGCCATGTCATAGCTGCAGCGTAGTAATTGTGTGCCAAAGCCCCAAAAAGGAAGCCACACTTAAAACGTGCAAAAGACTCGTGCAGCTCAAGAGTCACAGATTGGTTGTACCTGTACTATAGGTGCAAGTTTTCCTTCTCTTGTAGGCAATCTGTGGTCATGCTCTAGCTTCTCATATTTTCATTGCTTTCTAAAGGTAGTCTTTTTACCCTGCTGGGAATTATTTTGAGGTGCCTTAACAGCAAGCATTGGGGAAAAAATGTTTTCTGTAAAACAAACCTAATCTTAGGAAAAGCAGATGACCTTTTCTGTCAGTGGACATACTTCTAGTTCCCAGCCGTTCACATCAGAGTTTATCTAGGACAAGATAGGAATTTCCCTATGCAAAAGAGATATCTATGGTATTTCTAACTGTTTCTGATCTGTGGCCAGCATCACCAGAAGGTAATGACCATCTGTATTTAACAGGACCAGCACACTTTGCTCACAATCCTTTGGCTCAAAGTATCATGGAAATGAAACATGAAAGAAAAACATATATGAATTCTCCAATGGGTATCTTAAGATCTTTCCACTTTGCAACACTATGGTTTTCAGGTTTCACCATGGAAAAAGAGGCCACAAGCTTTGTTAGTGTGATGAATATATTTCAAAAAAATCCGCTTCTTGGGTTTGCTGTTTCCCTCTTCTTTAAAGCAGTATCACAGCTTCCATCAGATATCACCTACTATTTTAGATCATCTGAGTTCCCTGAAGCATAGGCTTTTCCTTGTCAGTTTTCTCAATGGCCAACCTATCTAGTATTGGAAAAAAAGCAGCCAAAACACTTATTCACGTCTTAATATTCCATTCATCAAGAAAATGCTAGAGGAAATTTGGCTGTTTAGTTTTTCTTGGGTCTTAGACAAGTGAAACAATTCTTTTGCTCTGTATTGAAAATGCCTGTAGTACAATTTCATACCTCCCAAGTTCTGTAGGTCTTCTATAACTCTGGATAATTTGGTGCACATGGTTTTCTTCACCACATTTTTTGTGCCTTTCATATTTTAATGATCACTTTAATGAATCAGCAGACTCAGTCTAAGGGAGTCTTTGTCTGAGATGGTCTTTGCTTCTCTAATCTAATGTCAAAGCTTTTTGTCAAAGAACATTGGCAAGAGGTAGTGGGAATGTTGACATAGATAGAATTCTTTCTGCTCAATTTTCAGTCCTTTGAATTAAAACATAAAAGGAATAAAGCTTCATAAGACTAAATTCTTCTAGAATCCTGGGGATGTTTTGAAATGAGAGGCCTCCTGTTTCAAGATAAACGGTTATTTATAGATCTTTTTATTAAAAAAAAAAAAAAAGCAGCAGAATCAACAGCTAAAGGATTGCAAGAAGGAAGAATGCAGGAGTAAAGTTTTTGAAGTTATGGCCTTTTGGAAAAAGAAAAAGCTACCCATCTGAACAAAAAAGTTTTGAGAGTATTGCAAGAGGAAGGATGAATCAAACATAATGAAAAACATGATTGAACATGTATGATCTGGGGAAAGGTCAATTTTAATAAAAACAAAGTGCATAAACAAAAATAATGGAAATGAAAAACAGAGCAAAAACTATGCAGGCATAATGAGACTTCCAGATCCAGAAATAATGGAATTAATTTTTCCCATGTAGTCTGGCACAGGCTGTCTTTTGACCTTTACAATACAGTGAAAGATTTATCTAGTACTCAACTGAGTATTTGCTTGAGGGAGTGGCTAATGTTTTGATGGGGGGGAGGATTGTTAACTGTTTTTTCCCTTTTACTACTTGGAAAAGAGACAAAAATAATGTTTCAGTTAAACTGTGTACTTGTATAGAGACTGAAGTACCTTCTTTGAATGTAAAATAGAATAATATATGCCAGAGTACAGAATTCCCCTTGATAAGATTTCAAAAGCTTACCCTGAGACAGAATTTAATTCACAGAATCAAATGTATAAAATGTTTCATGTGTCTACTATCATCCTTTATAACAGTGCAAAGGACATGCAAGGTAGTTATTCAGCTTTTGTTCTGCATACCCTTTGTATTCATATTATACAATGATGCAAAAGATAATACATGGAAATAAACAAATCATGCAAAGAAAATATGATGAAACCCATTACATTTGGGTAGAGACCTATTTAATTCCCTTAATCTAGAAACAAACATAGGGCCACACATTCTGCTTTCACATTGCATCAAGTATGGAATGAGTTATGAGGCACCAGAATTTATAATTACATTGAACATTTGCGTTTTTTCAAAATGGAAAGCCCAGAAAAATCAGAAAGCAATAGAAATATAAGGCTAATTCAGAACAACTTTAAAATTACCACTACAACCACTGGAGCAAATAAGATGAAGAGCAACATTCACTGCTGTACAATGAAGATGTGTTCAGAGAATGAAGATGTGTTTTACAGGAGGAGGAAAAACAATCTTTTTGAGGGGGAGAGAAGGAGGGGAGATAAATTGGGAGCTAGCTATAGGGGTTATGAAATGACTTATCAGCCCCAAAATGTGTGGCATAGTACTTTTCTTAATAATACCACCTCTTGTTTGCATGCATTTATTAAAAAAAGTTTTCCTTTTTACACAGCATTAAAATAATAGGTGCTATGAAGATATATTTTACTAAAATAACATGTAATTGAAATCAGTGTTGACCCAATCAACCTGAGTTCATGCATATGTCAACCACAGAATGGCTATGCTGAGCCAGTACATCCTCAAGCAAGCAAGAAAGAAAGGAAGGAGGGATTTGTAAAATGTTCTGCAAAAATAGTGTGACTACTTTACCTTTAATTATGCTATGGATTCCTTAAAGAGACAGAACTGTTATACACTGCTTTTGAAAGCTGTTCATTTTCTGCTTTAAATATTCAGAATGTTCAAAGACAGAAATTATAAATATTTCATTTAAATTCAGAGACTTGGAAGTGATTTGTAGTTATACGAAAAAGATCTGAGATATGAACTAAGCTCTCAGCTGAAACCTATGAGAGACTATTATTATGTATGTCTACACTCATGTCTCTCCTAGCCCCTGTTGTTTGGTTAATTTACATGTCAGACTTTAGGTTTTATGAGCATGGGAGAATATTCAGAGCCTAAATAAAGATTTCTTGTTCCAATCAGCGAACTAGATGCTCAGCCTCCAGTGAGGACACATCCATTAATGTCAGCATATTTTACAAACTCTTTTTGTGGCAATTGAGAAAGTCTCTGAAAGGGAGAATGGAACTGACAAGAAAAAACACTAAATAAAAGATGAGAACAAACAAGTAGCAGCATCACAAATTGTGAAGGCCTGAAACGGGCCTCAATTTCATTTTGTAGCAGTGTGAGTCAGTTCATATCTTGCATTTTTTTCTTCATAATTACTTTTTACTGCTGAGAAGTTACCCCATGTTGATCCTTCTCCAAGGTTATGTCTTAGAGAGCCTTCTGTCTGGCTCACAAAGTTGTGCCCTTCACAGGGACGGAGTTGCTGGCTTGCTCGGCTCTCTACTCCCAGTCAGATGAGGTGTCCCTGATCCTTAGCGGGCCAGCTAAGAGCTGACGTAGGCCCAAATTCTTTATCTCTATTTAGTGCTGAAGCACATAAGCAAAGCTTTTAGATCTCAATGGGAAAAATAAGAGCAAAAGACACCCTGTTTTTTTTTGGTTTTGTTTTGTTTTCTTTTTGGGGGGGGTAAAAGGACTGTGGGGAAGGAAAATTAAAATGGAGAACTGATAAAGGGATGGATGAACATAAAGGGATTTCTTACATCAGGAATTTTAAAGATAACACTTCAAAGCCAGGAAAAACGTGTCAGATTTCCTTACCCCTTTTTTTCTCCTGATATTTCTTCAGTATTTGACACTTTTTTTGCTTAAAAGACGGTACAATTTACAGTAGTTCAAGGAAAAAAAAATTTTCTCTACTTAGGACTTTTCTGGAGAAAAACAGAAGCTTTTATTTCAGCTGTTGTTCTTCATGAATCAACACTTGCTGACAGTTGTAGCATACTGACATATGCAATTTTCCAGTAAAAAAGTTATGATTCTTGATAAATGATAGTTATTAATGGAGATCGTATCCCGTAAGAAAGTGGCCCAGATCAAAGCTTTGGAATTTCTATGATATACAGAAACTAARTCTATATCTGAATTTTGCAAATGGGCCCTAACTTACCTACACCCAGTTGTTTAGCAGAGTTCAAAATACAGATCTTAAACTAAATTAATTTTCACTGTAGGCTGTTTTATTAAAAAATTAGGTTTTCTGTCCATATTGAGTGGTTTATTCTGTTTTTGTTTGTCATTTTTTTCCTGAACATTGTTTGAGACAGCCATTTTTACCATGCACTTTAAACTGCTTCTAAAACTATTTAATAATTTGACCTGTTCTCTCTGCTGATAATATATCTGCAAGACATAATACACAGTCAGTTCTTTTGATCTATTTGTCCAAGTTGATCACCAGCATTAATAATGTACAGAGGACACAATCACTATGCACTAAAAAAGGAAAATACATTGTTTTTCACTGATGAAATATTTTGGATATCCAGCCTTTTCAATGGCGGCAATGACTAAAAGATGCCATACTGTAAATCCTACAAGCTCAACTATTTCAAGATTTGAGCTCCTTAGAGGTTTCCACAGCATGTTCTGTAACATTTCAGGTGTTAATGATAAAGGATGCTGAGAAAGGGCACTTTAATGCAAGCCTYATCTGAAGCACCTACCTCGAGATTAGGGATCTTTTCCTCTGCGTCACTGAAGGGAAGGGAAGAATGAGCATAAATGCACCGCGGGGGGGAAAGTCCCTCTGTGGACTAGTTGAAATCTACACAATCGTCACATACCTATTGGGCCACAGGGACAAATTCAAGCTCAGCCTACAGGAACATGGGAGAAATAAGCCTGCAAGCTTTGAATTCTGTAAAGTACAGGGATTTTGGTAAAATAGTTTCAAGTTCTGATTTCCCAGATTCTGATTTACAGTTTTGCACAAAGCTGTTACATGGTTTCTGCCATGAAGCCACCAGATTTCTCACATGCGTGGATAGAGGGCTAAGATCAAGATTTGTCCTATAAATAGATACCAGCATTGGCAGAATGATTGCTAACAACTGAAGGTATGCTTTTCATGATACTCATGGTCAAAACTTCCAATGCCCTTTTCTGAAAAAGACTTTTTTTATTTGAAACTTCCTTCAGCTAACAGAGTTTTAAATTGGTTGTATGCTAAAAGATTTATTTTTCTAAAGTGTTTTTCTGATGTTTTTAATCAGTTTTTTTTTAAATTTTGGTATCAAATGAGTTAATCATCGCAATTATGAGCTAGTAGCTTGAAATAATAACAATAAAAACAACAAAAACAATGAAAACCCTTACTGAGGTGCTTAATAAATATTCTGCCATTTCCAAGGAAGTGAACTGAATGTGGCTATTTCTGCTGTGTCCAACTTACAGCTTGCTGGACTGAAACTGTGAGTGGACTGCACCTCTTCCAGCTGACCAGTCAATTGACTGGGACTGCTATATAGGCCTCAGAAGTGACAGATCTAAACATTAATGGATGTTTATCAACTTGAGGCTTCACAGGAAGAAGGCAGAAGTGAGTCAGTCTGCCACTGGGCTTAGTCTTTAGTTGGCGTTTGAGGAAAGTGTAGTACATCATCCTAAGCCTAAGGCTGTGACCCTTAAAGCCACAATTTCAATTCTAGGTTTTCATTGCTTCAGGTTTATCTGAGCGCAGAGCACACTGCTAGCATGTATACCAGATAGTTTCGTTCCACCAGCTTGACAGRGATTGCAGAGCAGTACAAGATGCAAGGTGCCCTACTATGAAGCTAGGAATTGGCTGTTTTCTCTTGGGAAGTTAGACAAAAACAACTATCCTTGGAGCGCTTTTTCTGCAACTTGCCAGGAACTTTTAGTTCCTATTGACATTTTTGGGTATCTCACAGAACTAGAATAGAAGCCATTTATGGAAGGCATTGATTTCTGGAAAAATTAATCATACATAATTAGAGAAATGGAAAGACATAATGGAAAAATGAGGGATAAATTGTCAGCTACAGTATTTTCACAAGTGCTATTTGGAAATAAAAGTAGGTTTGGATTTGATTTTTGTCAGTACTATATTTTATTCTGTAATATATGCTACTACTTATGCTGATAAACTTTCTGGAAAGAACTGTATCATTTACACTAATAATCTTTTGGCATTTCTGCTTTCTCTATCTTCTGTAGAGAAGCACCCAGTTCTGCATATAGCTGTATGTAGATATTTTCTTGAACGCATAGCTTCTCTATGCTGACAAAGCTGGACTGAAATCTTAATCTCTGCTTTCTTTCAATAAAGCTATGTATCACAGAACTGGAATGTTAGAGATGGAAAGGCAGCCTTGACAAATGATACGTTCCAAAATCTTTTCCAGCTGAGCCTCACAAATCTCAGCCAATGAGGTTTCCATTGATTCCCTGAACTACAGTTTGTTAGAACTCACCACAAGAAATTACAGATTTTTTTGTGTTCTGTAAATTAACTTCCAGAATTGTATGTGTGTATCTAAATTAATACACACAATCTTCTCTACCAGTGACAATCTGCTGGTTATCTTTAGCCTCACAAGAAGCCAAAATAAACATACTAATTGATAGAACCACCAATCAATATGCTAGCCATTTATGAGGAAGACCTGATGTGCTAATCATTAGACCCTCATTCATTGCTTTACCACCCTCATTCCCTGCATCTGTTCAGGGCTGTTCTGCAGACTGCCTGCAGGGTGTACAAATTGTGGTCAGAGGCCTGTTCTCTGCAGTGGAGGGAGGCTCTAGGGCCAGGYGCTGGCAGAATCCATGGCCAGCTGATGTAGCCATTATTTTTTACATTAAAGTAATAGATGATTTATTTTTAGAACTCAAAATGATGCTTTCTTTTTTTTTCTCCCTTTCATTTTTGATCCTGAATGAAAATGAGATACAAGGTTAGGAGAAGAACATTGGAGGTAGAAAGTAACTGCAGTGAAAACAATGAAAGTATCGGTCCGTACTCTCCAGTGATTTCAGGAGTTTCTCCAGGGGAGGCTTGCAATTCTTGCTCCTTGACATAGGTTCTGATAGAGCTTATTGCTCTGCATATGCTTTTTGTTTGAAGAGCAGAGACCAAAGCAGAAAGTGTTCTCTACCTTTCTGAATGGGACCGTAAGCGTTGAGACACTTGCACAGTGATTTTCAACATTAGGATCTCAAAACATTTCACATCATTGAGGAATCCCCTTCCAATGTGAAATAAAGACAGCAACAGAGGCACCTGCTTATATTAGTGAGCTACCTTCCGTGGCTAAATCTTATAGACCTAGAGCCAAAGCAAAAATGAAACTTCATCTGTGAATGTTTTTTGTCATATCTGAGGTCCAAATTGAAATCCAAGTAATGTGTTAGATCAATATTTCCTAAAACCCAGTACTTATATCTGCTGTATCTTGGCACTTGTTTTTGTGAGGCAGTGACTGTTTATGGTGCAAGGCCAGATAACTGGTCTTCGTGTTAATTCTAAAGTGATCTGTAATGCCCGACTGGTTATGGGCATTGACAAAATATACTCTGCAGTGTTAAGATTCATTGAATGAAGATAATGGACACTGAAGTAATGCCTGGACTATCAGGTAATTTAAAAAACACAGTCAAAAATCAAAAGAGAAAATCAGCACTATTTTATAATTACTACTTTTTGACAGTTTAGAAAAACAAAATGATTAGACTAACAAATGAAAAAAATGTCCATCAGGAGCTATTAAACATAAAGTTGAAGATACAATTTTAACATAAAAAGTTGTTAAACTGCAAATTGCTGGAATCTGAGAAAATATGCCAAGGAAGTATCACTTTATAAATTTCTCTATTCTGATGCTCCTTCCCTAGGAATTCATGACTAGCTGTTTTCAGAAACAACATACTAGGCTAAATGGATCCTGCAGAGCTGTTCCACTATATATTCTTTGGCAGAATAAATCAATCTTAAAGAAATATAATTTTAACTAATTCAAAAATGTGGCCTTCTCTGCCTCTATTTTTTACACAATTTGTTACAGCAAATGAAAGCAACTGCTCAGTCTGATTCTACAAAAACTGTAAATAAACAAGTTTCATAATTAATCCCCCCAGAAATTTAACCAGCATCTTGGATTAAAAAGATGTTCTTTGTGAAACATGCAAATACCATAAAATATGCACAAACAACCAGAAGTGCTTCCTTTTCCTATCATTTCCACTTTTTTAAATAGTAAGAATTTGTTGCAGAACAGTTTTCACTTTCAACTCTCGGAGTGCTCAAAAGTCATATTTTACAAATGAGGGCATTGCAGAACAGAGGCTTGACCTACTTGCACAGCAAGTCAGCRATTAGGGGCAGTGGAATCTGTGCACTTACTTTCCCTTTGTGTTGAACCATGCAGCTTCTCTGAGCACAAGCATCCAGGGTCCACAAGCCTGGTATGCTTGCTACGCTTTCCCACATATCTTATGGCAGTTATACTCTAAATATTTCTACTGGGAAGTATTTACCCTTAGTCTGGAAATGAATAATATATGGGAGGTTATAGAAGAGGAGCTGAAGAATATAGCTTCCTGGTATCTCTCAATGATAGCAATTATATGAATACTCTGTGGCACATGCAGAAAGTATTTATGGAGTTTCAAAGACTTCAGTAATTCAAGCCGTATTTTTGTTCCCTATTCCACAAGCAAACAGCTTAGCTACTGATCATATGACATTCTGTTTCTATGGGGATTTTTTTCAAATGTCATATAAAAATTTGCATGGATTTGTCTCGCTGATTTCTGGGTACTACTAACTTTTTACATTAGTTACAGCACAGATTCTGTTGGCGAAACCAAAGCCACCTGAAATCACAAACTCAGTTACGATGCCTGCAATGTTCAGATAATACTTAGATACCATTGAAGAATGGGTCATTATCACCTATATATTGAATAGAGTGGATCTTTATATCACATAATGTGAATGCAGAAAATATTAACTGAGTAAAATAGATAATTGCTTTCACTATGTCATCTATACAGTGAAAGAAATGTTTTTGCTACTATGAGGATATTTAAATAAAAACTTAACATGAAATGCCATTGGGTTTACCATTGCTGATGATGTTTTACACATCAATTTCCAATATTTAACTGCTTAAGCTTTAGCAAATCCCAACTTCTTTTCTAATTAATTCAGCCCTCCTGACATGGTGATCTGCATTGTATTACCCATAGTAATGGGATTTTACTTCCCTAATTTATCTTCTAAGACTTATTCAGACTTTGGTATGTCTCGAAAGGTTTTACCATGGTGATTATCTTTGCTATAGTAAAAGCACATGGATTCATAAAGTGATAAGGTTTTATTGTGATTTCTTTCTCTTGTTTTATGATTTGGTAATTTGTATCACAATAACCTTACTACATTACCCCACGTCCTTCCCCATAACTACTCTGTTTGTCAGAAATCTGTGCTTACCTCCTTTAAAATGATGAAGAGATCATTTTAATTCCTGTAAACAAAAATGATCTTACACTTCAGTACAACTTTAAATGTCTCAAGATCTTTCAACAAATGAGGATTAAGAAAAATACCTTTACAGTACAGAAAAATACCTTAATAGCGTATTTCTGTTCAGGAGTCAAGGATATAAAATATGAATCTGAAASAGATTTTGAAAATATTTGTTAAGTATTTGGTTAACTTATGCCTGGAACAATTTAATCTTGTAGACTACTGCTATTTTTCTCTTCTCTTTGGTTCCAAACAGGCATAAAACATGGGATTTATCTCATCTAATTTCAAACGTCTGAAAGATTGTTTCAATCTAAGCTAGTTGAGTAGCTAAGTAAACTCTCTTTATTGTGAGAGCTAGACATTGTAGGCAGATGATTTGTCTAAGCTGTCTTAGATGCTCATCTTCACTGAGATGAATCATTCCCTGAAGATGTTTATTTCTCTCCATTGACTATAAAGGAAGACTAGATGACTAGCTCAGGTGACAACTTTTAGTTTTCTGATGTTCACCAAGATGGATCCTACGCAAAGTGCCTGGAAGCATTCTGGCTTATAAACTCATTGGAGCATTAGCATTTCCAAAAAGAGATTCACAACAGAAATGGTCTGCATGTCCTTAACGAAGAGACAGACTTAACCTCCTCCCTTTCCCATCCGTCAAAGTTGATTTAGAAATGCTTAGAATTTAAAGAACTCATATATGGTTCCATAAAAAAGGAGGATTTTTGCCAAAAAGTTTGGATTCAGTGTTCTAAAGCCATACTGTGCAAGAAAAAATATGCAAATATGCTATGCAAATAGGAATAAAATTAAAAGATGGTAAGAATACTTTCAGATTTTCTTGATGATTAATTCCCCTTTGGCTCAGGGTTGTGATGATACTGAACAGATCAAAACTGTCTTGCTGGCTTAGCATTTGCCACCAAACCATATTTAATCTCAGCTTTCAGTGACCTGCAAGTCACCGCATAATATACATTGTTTAAAGTTAATGCTCCTGTCTCTCTTGTTTCTCTTGCTCATTCTTTCCAGTCTRTATTGCACGTTCTAAATATTTCTCCTGCAAGTTCTTAGCATTGAGACAATATCCTCATGGACAATATTGGGATATCATTACGCAGCCACTTCCTGCATGAGCTAATTTCAGGGATGGCTAACTGGGATCCCTGAAAGAACATGCACTTGGGGTGGCACAAAGGCAGGGAGAGGGTGGTATGGTATACCCACCCCATATGGAGGGCGCTATAATTCATAGAGCTGTTGCAAAGGACTGCTGAACTTGAATTTCAAATTTTGTAAAAAAAAAAAAAAAAAAAAAGTTCTTGACAAGTTGGTTTTGTTCTAACAGGATTTATACCAGATAATTTATGCCATCATGTTTGCACTGCTATAACTTTTTAGTGGATCAGGTATCATGTGCCACCTTTTAGCCAGAATAAACTTCAAGTCATGTGCGCTGGTTAATTTGACAAAAATGAGTTTCTGTGTCCAGACCTTTTACAGGCCATCTGCCTTATTTGGTGGTCCACTAACAATCATTGCTATAGTATTAGTAATATTGGATATTAATAAAAGTAGAATTATGGCGTATATTTTATCTTCTTGGTCTGTAGAAGTCAATTTAGTCAATTTTGATATTTGTTTTTTGACTCATAACAGTGTTAAAAAAACCACCTTGCTCCCTTTGCATAGTGTCATAGAACAGGCTAAAGAAAATATTCTCTCACAAGGACCTCCCTTTGCAAATACACTGTTAACTAGATTGCATTTATATTTCTTTTGCCCTATGAGCCTATTCTTTACACTAAGCTTTCTAGGACCTTTAATATTTTTGCAGCTGCTGCAAAAGCATTAAATTAAAAATAAATATATCTAGGTTTGATGAAATGGTTAATCATAACTAGATGAATTAGTTCAGATACATTAAAACTTTAAACTTTTAGGAGTCTTTTCAACTCTAACTAATGCTCTTCTGTCATTTTTTTTACATCAATATCGCAGTCCTTTGTTCCGGAGAGGACTGAAATGAATATGCTATGATATGTCTCGTTTTCAGCAATTTCTCAGTTAGCTTTGAGAAGAGAATAAGTCAGAATAAACTTAATGAAGGTATCACAAGCTGAAGGTCTTATCTGAACTTTGAAAATGTTTAAAATTCATCTATTATCTTTCAAGTTATTTATCTTCCTGCTAGTAAAAGAGGCTAGCACTTTGATAATATGATGGGAAACTTGTTGTACACAATATTAACAGATTAAAAATATTTTTCTTGTACATGAGCTGTATTCTTATTCCATACTTTAATTAGGTAGTACTAATAATCAGCACTCATCTTGTTTGTTAACAAGCTGCTAAATAAGTTATCAGCTATCGTGAATATTCAGCATGATGTCTTGATGAAGCAGATTTTGATGTTGATTAGGTTAGTTTTATAAAAACTGAATTTACAATACAAGTCTCAGTGGAGACATTTCTATTGTTTAGGTACTGAAGAATAGGACTTACTATTATATTTTTCTAATACCTTGCAGAAACCAATTCTTATCAGGGATGACCTTTAAGTTATATAAGAAATGGACTGGGCCCATTGTAGTTTTCTCAAAATAATATGATGCAGCTAATATTCTGTTATGCAATTGTAAAACAAAACAGGCCAGTGTCTAGTTAAGTGCTTTCATAATTACAGTTGAATTCAAGCACCTGCTTAAGTTCAAGAATATATATCAGTGCAACATACTAAAACAAATTCCAGAAGCTCCATTTTCACCCAAAGCATTTTAAATAAGATGGCTTGTCTGTAGCCCATTGATGCAAAATGTCAGAATTCATAATAAGCCATGAAGATTACAAAATACAGTCCAGAAGAGCAATTTTTAAGCAAAATTTTTGCCACTATTCCTCTCCTCTTGGGGAAGAAAGTTGAACATCCCTGAATACAATGCTAACAATTTATTTTAAGTATCTGGGGCGGGGGAGGGTTTAAGCATTCTGCAAGCAAACTGAATAGATTTATTTTAGGCCTGTCATTATATTTAGGGAATGGCGTGTCAAGTAGACAAAAAAAAAATCTTGATCTATGTTAAATTGCTGTATTCTAGTGGGATATGTCTCATGTTTGCACAGAAAGATTACTGCTTTTATTTTTCTGTGTTATTTATACAGAGATAATAAAAAATCATCAATGAACACATAAGACCTAATTTTAATTAAATTGTGTCCTGATAAAGTTGTATAAAACATAGCTATTGAGGAACAGCTAGTAAGTCTAGACTAAATCTAAACTGTTTTATTTATAGCTACCTCATATATTTCAGTGAAGGTGAAATGTTAAGGAGAAAATGACCTCTTTCTTCTGTGTTATAATTTTAATCTCATCAGCAAACCACAGGTTAGCTCAAAAACAATATAGCTGGTTCCTATGTTAGAAGGCATTTGACTGTGGTAGTATGGGATTTTTGTACTTGATAATTTAGCCTACAGTGTTTGTGGCACACTACTAGGCAGACAAGACTAACAGTTTTTCAGATAGGTGAGGGAGTCACCTCCCTGGGTCAAATGTCACCCCAGAAAGGCTGAACTGTCTTATGTGTTGTTATTGTTGTTACATTAAAAAAAAAAAAAAAACACGAATTTTAAGACGTAGCAATCAAAAAAACTCTTTTGCAGGCTTGAAGACAGAGGAGAAAATATTCCCTATATTACCTCTTGCTTAAATATTACTTATATTAGAATGTTCTGAATTTTGAACAAACAGTAGACTCGATATTCTTATTTATCTTAAAAGTTAATACTCAGCTACTCTGAAAAAAATTTAAAAATACCCTGTTTAAATGACACACTTTCTAAAGTTTTAAGCTTATGTTCCTAAATTATCCTACCATTTCAATATTTCTTATAAAATATTCATTATGTATTATATTCATAAATTTGTTTTACATAATGTGTTATTCCCACCAGCCTTACTTTCCACATATGAAGGCACTGATTGTATTTAAACACCTGAGTCTAGATATTATGTGCTTCACTGTGAATTTCTCTTTGCCATATCCATCTTCTAGTCATGTTTGATTTTAATTTAATAGCAGAACAAGGAAATATGCCAGTACACAACCATAGATAGAATTTATGGTTGTATATCTTCCCCCTGCTGTATTTAGGACAGTCACTCGCTGAACAAGATTTTACAGGAGAAATGTTGTATGGTAACAAAAGATTGAGCAAGAGACAGGTAGAGTGATCTTGGAAAACTGTCAACAGATCCATCTTATTTCTGAAGGAAATATGCCAGTAGGAGTTGATTGGGTCTAATCTGAATATAATGAATATGAGGTTTTAATGCTGCATATGACATTTCTTATCTTGGCAGCAGCCTTTCAGGCCTTGAATACCAATTGTCTATAGAAGCACAATTTATGTATGGTTTCTAAGATGACTATGATGCAGATGCCCATTATAACAGCATATTTTATAAACATTAATATATTCAGTCAATCAACACCCCTGTGAGATAAGGGACTGTAATTATCCTTATGTTATAGACAGGGAAATTGAGGCTCAGAGAGGACAAATGATTTGTCCATGATTACCTGACCTATGAAGAGAGGTGCAGCTTCTAGGTTTGGCAAGTTGGTATCTTCTAAATTTTCCTGCTAAAGAAGGATGTTCAGCGTTCACTGGTGAGACATTAGTTATTCTGAAGAGCAACAGAAAAAAGCATTTTTCCTGATTCTTCAAATTTTATTTACTGTGAGGGGCATGGAATAATCTCAGACCTAGTAATACTGTGGTCCCTAGAACATCCAGAAAATGTCTTTATTCTGCAGAGCCCATTTGCTGCTTGTCACTGACTTTTTCCACTCAGTGGTGAGACTGTATCAAATTTCTTGTGAAAATTAATATGTACGTTTCCTGTTGAAGGAAAATAATGTTCTTCAGAATGACAGAAACCACCCTGGTTCAGTACTTGGAAAAAGGGAGAAAGTCCTCTCATGCCTCTTGTCATTTCTGACAGATGATAACACACCCTCTCAGTGAGGCTTGCACTACTGGCATTTTACATCTCCTGCCACCATCCTAAGTTCCTCTGAGACCGCCAAAGACATGAGGTTTTGTATGGCTAACAATGCAGGAACAAAAATATGCCGGATATTGCTAGTCAGATATGGAGTCTTACTTCTGCTATGTGAATCATTTCAGATAAAGTTCATGGTGATTAAAATTCATTATTACTTGTAGGCAGTTCTTTCATAATGAAATTGGTGTCTATCCATTTCTTAATAGAAAAATACTCATCTCATTAAAAAAAAAAATCACTACAATTGGTGCTAAATAGCCCTTTTTCTCTAAGGCTTTCTAAAGCAGAGATCACCATGGTAGAAAGATACGGTACAAGGCAAAGACTTGTTCCTGAAAGCTGTGGAAAAGCTGAGATGTTCTGACATGTCTTTAGGATACCTGGGGTAGGTAATGGATCTTTGGCAGAAAGAAAAGAGGAGGGAAAAAAAAAAAAAGCCAAAAACACACACAGAACAATCATGCCATCTAAACCACTGTACTTTTCACAGATACAGGCTCTAGTCTCTTCTTTCCCAAATTCAGACATAGTCAATTTCTTGATAATAACATCTAAATACAGTAAATGCAGCTGCTAGTGTGTTATTCTCTAGTCATTTGTTGCAGCTGATTAAGGAGAGAAATGCAAAGGTTAATTTTCTAATTACATACTCCCCCGAGGTAAATTATGTGTGTTACCACATCCATTGACACTCTATAATGGGTACTTTTTATTGCAGAGTGATTTTCTATGAAGTAGTGGATCTTCACATAGCTTTTTTTTTAGTAGGCAAGAAGATGGAGGGAAGGAAAAAAGGAATATCCATCCTATCAAAAATTACTTCTCTTTCTGGAGAGGTAACTATAAACAGAATGCTGAAGGTGGCCAAAACCCCATCTCTTATCCCTTTCTTCTCACAGTTTATTTGCAATTTCTATAAAACTCTAATGAATGAATGAGAAAGCAATAAGAATGGGTAAAAGACAAACTAATTTTGGATGACTCAGTAAAAGGTTTGAAAATGATTACAGTTGGCTCCCTATGAAATTCATATTTTAAACAAGAATTTCCTTTGGTAAAGAGTGTGGTGTTTTCCAGGAAGGAGTTGCATAACCTTAATACCCATTAACTGTCAGCCTTCTACTGCTCTCACCTGTTCAGAAAGCCATTTGTAATGCTAAAAAAAAGCTGCTGATACACATATACACTTCTGACACGTGAATCACGTAAAAAAAATGGAAGAAAAAAAACAATTTCACTTCTCAGAAAATTAAATTGTTTCAGGATTATTTTATACACTAGAAAACATTGATATATATATGAAAATATATATGAATGTATTGTTATTAAAATTTGTAAAAACAGTATTTTTCAGGCCCAAATTGTTTCAACAGAAATTTTCAACTATCTCTAATGAGCATATTAGCATAAATTTGAAAATGATTTAATGACCATACTAACTAAAGTTGCATTGCACTTAAGTTACTAAACCAGATCCAGAGGATTGGGAATGGTAGAAAAACTTTAAGCTGGCAGATCAGACATACAGAAAAGCTGAGAAGGAATTTGGGAAACTAATTTGAATTAGTTGAGATCTTGGCCTTTTTTCATTCCCAGTCAGCAGACAATACTTTCTCAGGCAGCACTAGCACCCTAGTAGTCCTTTCTCCTTCACAGCCTCTGGTATAAAGAGAGCTTATGGCTGATTACTGCTATGTAAGGTTTCTTCAGACTTTTTATCACTATTAACTTTGCCTGATGTAGACTGTATGCTGCATCTAGTCTGATGAATTTAAAGCACAATAAACAAAGCCTGAATGTATTTTGTGAGTCTGAAACTTTGCTAGTATAAGTGGACAGAGATCAACTGAAACTCAGTAGAGTCCAGTTACACCAATGGAAAATTTGGTGCTTCTGTGTTTTCCACATTGAGATAAATCCCCTCTTCCTCTTTCTCTCTTATTCCTCTTTCTTTATCTCTTGTCAAAAACAAACTCTGAAGAACAATCTTTGAAGTTGTATACACTTTATTTCTCCCATGTCAGTTTGCCTTCAGCTGTTTATTACAGAAACAAAACAATTTATTCCCAACTCTCAGTGTTATAGCTTATGAAAATCAGCCTGTCTCCTCTCTCTGTCCTCCCGTACATCACCCTCAGAATAGTCAACTAGCGAAAAAAGATGCCAATTCTAAACTGGAAATGAATGATGGATGAGCTAAAAGGACACAAGTACAGAATTGATTTCTTTAAGCTACAGTAGACCAGCAACTCAGGAGGGAAAGAAACCGGATACTTGTGGGTTTCTCTTGATTTATTTTAAATTAAATTAAGCTTATATGAGATGCAAGTAGCAAAGTATTTCTAAATTTAAGATAAGAGGCTAGACAATAATTCGAGGGATCTATTTATGGGTTATGGAATGTTTCTCGTCTATGACACTGATCAGTCATCCAGTTCATCCGAAATGGGTAATGAGTGATAGCTCTTCACAAGTAAGTGGGAATCCGATCCAGTCTTTAATTATATGAGAGTCTTTCTGTGATTCCAACAGGTTTGGGACTAAGCTAAATACAGAAGCAACCAGAGGTCATGTTGCAGTTGCTAGGTAATAATGGCCACAGAGCACTGTCATGAGGGTATATTCCAAAAATTTACAATAATTCAGTAAATAAACAATTATGGACTTCTAAAAATAGTAAAGGCATATAAATAGACAATTGTAATAGAAAGGTTGAGAGTGGTGTGAATGGTGAGTCAACGGGAACCTTGTGCATAACTCGTTCAAACTGTGCTGTGATATTTTTGCTGTGCAAAAAGTTCAGTAATTAACGTTGTGACGTAACATCTGAAACAATATCATGCCTGGGTGTGTAGGCACGAAAAGGAGTAGACAGCAGGGAAAGGGCTCTCAGAGTGGCATAGGTTAATGGCACCAAATTAACCGGCCATCAAGACCCCAGCATGTCTATCTGAGGTTTTGCAAGACACTCAAATCTGGAGACGAACAACAGGAGTGACTCCTGCTGTCTCATGGTGTTGAGACAGGATGGAGACACTGACCACTGTCAGCTCCAGAATGGTACAAAAAGCCATATCCAAAACCCGTGCATGGTCACTGAAGGAAGAAGTGACCAGGAGGTGTGAYGAGGACTTGACAACTGGTGTTCCTTGTCCTCCATGCCACTGCAGGAGACCCTGGACCTTTCCTCGGGACACAAGCGTAACAGAGCCTGACCACTGTCAGACAGCTCGAGCAGCATTGCTCAGGTGCCTGGTGGCAGCACAGACTTCATGGACACCACACACCTTCTGGCATTTGTGAGTATGAGGCTTTGAGAGCGTGAGTGTGAACGACGGAAACCTGTTTTGTTTCAGTTTTTATTTTAAATAAATTCACCTTCTGCTCCTATAAGGTCTCACATTGATATTTGCTACACTGTTGATACAGTGTTGCAACAATATTTCCCATATGTATATGATAGAAAGCTTATAGTATGAGAATAGTCTTGAGTGTGTCAAAATGTACATCGATTACTTAGTTCACTAGACTCAAATTTAAAGGAGGGTTGCTTGCTTTTTAACATTCTACTTTACATTTTGCACTTTGACTAGCTTGTGTCCAATGCCAAAATTAGCTGATAACAGGTAAACCAGATGAAGAGCATACAAAGAAAGCAGTTTTATGATGGTGTCTGTAATGAAGGGTTTCTCCTCTGTTGTCTGGAGAAAGAAATTGATGTTGTGCTTATGAAGAAAAAAAGGGCAAAAAGAAATGGGAAAACAGCTACACTTGTCCAAAATAGTCCTAATGTGAGCACCAGACCTTTTTACCAGACCTTTTCAAGTACTGAATGACAGGTATGGGTCAAATACCTTTTTTCACTAGCCTTAGAATTTCTTTCTATTTCACATCTTCATGGAATGAATGTAACATGGTAGTTTGCTACCATGTGTATACGTATCCAACAGCAAACTGCTTTGATCCCTGCTGTAAGCAGATCCATTCTAACAGAATTACACAAAACATGAATTTGGCCCACGTTACTCATTCACACAGTAAATGCTATGACTGTTTACTTATCAAATCAACCCAAGCATTTACCCGCAATCCACTCCCAGCACAAACATTGCTAAGCAGCCAGGCAAGAAGGGTGACTGGAGGGCAGGATGCTCTGATACTCCCCAGTTTATATGCAATATCTCCTGTGACTGATACAGTTTAGCTGAAAAATCCTAGAGAGCAATAATCAGTTTACTGACAGTGCCACACTAGAATGGATTCTAGCACAGAGGAGAATCTGAAGTCTTTTTTTACTCCATCTCTTGTCATTTTTATAGTAATAAAATAAAAATAATACTGCGCAAATGTGGATGGCATATAGGCAAGATAAGGAACTTTCTTCCCCTTTATGTTGTTTAAAAGATAATTTGCTAAAATTCCAATTATGGTGGAATCATAAAATGTTCTCATTTTCAGTCTTATTTCAAAGCTCTCAATCTTCAGTTCTCGCATGTTGACTGATTCCAAGAATCCTTGCGTAAAATCCATTCAGACTCTGCTGTGTTTTTTTATTTTYTGTCCAAAGAGTTCAATAATTGAAGTCTGCAAAGTAACATCTGAAACAATATCATTTAAACTCTTCATGCCAACTGCTGAAGCTATTTACATCACATCTGCAATTCAAGCACTTAATCTTATTCTTGCTGCCTGCAATACACAAACCAAAACTGTTGTTTACTACAAGGCTTTTAAGTAGTGTTGGGTGAATYTTAAGAGCTATAGGCTAGTTGCTCTGTTTGTTCTCACTATATCCAATTCATTGCTTGTATTCACTATTAAAGGTGTTTAAAGGTGTTTAAAAATAGAATGTCTACACCACCCTCTTTTAAATGGACTCTCTAATGATAATAATGCCCATTCCATGCTGGTAGTAAGGCACATAGTATTATAATTTTTTGTTTACAGTCTGATAAGGTAATCTATATTGGTGCCAGATAGAAACCCTAGAAATAGAGATCTTTTAACTTGGCTAAAACTACGGGTTGCAGGAAACTAAGTTTTTCAATGCTATCTCACAATTTAAGGCTCAGCATGTAGTTTTCTTCTCTTATCTAAACAATAGTTGCTTTTTTTGATGAGATTACCTACAAGCCACTAAGAATGATGATGCTTTAACTGATGTAGTTGTTGCTCAAAAAAACCCCTGAGCATCCTTCAAATGCTAATTTATGCTTCAGTGTATTTAAGCTTGGCTGACAATTCCAGGTTCTGTCACCAAATTCCTAAATCATCTAGTAGGATTCTACTCAGAATCTATTATACAGTAACGATGCACCATTTTATCAAAACTGGCTTCAAACCTCTTGCCCAACAGTCTTGCTAAACCTTCAACTCTTATCCTCAGGGCCATCAACTGGCATAATTATTTTGATGTTCTTAACCACAAATATCATCTGGAAGCTCTGCTAAACATTTTTTTAAATAAAATTATTTAATGAAATAAAAAATATTCTTTTTATTTAGGGATTTTCTTATCTTTATTAATTTTAGTTGTTGTGTTATGATGAGACATACTGTGTGCACGTTGGGTGGAGCTATCCCCCATGCACCTGGTGCCATAGTAAAGAGAATGCCTGCTTCTTAGTGCTACATTGGTGTTAAGGAGTTTTTCTCCYGATTTCGGTGACAGTTTTGTATATCGATAATATAGATAAATGAATCTTAACCACTGGTGGTCACTACATATCTGTGTTCATAGAAGACAACATAAAAGGGAGAAAGATAGCATATAAGTTAAGGAGCTGAACTGATAAGCAGGAATTCTGTTTACTTCAAGTAACTACTTTTAGCCACTAATCAGTGGTTCATCTTCATGGGAACCCTGATCACATGCCTGGGAAAGCCTGTAATATAGGTTGCTGTAACTTTAAAAAAGCAGGAATCATTTACCCAGTCCCTTCAAAAGAAGTTTTTTGGTTTTTTGTTTTTTTTTTCCCTTCAGACTTGATCAGACCAGTTTGAGAAAGCGGTAACTTCCAGGAGTGAAGAGGAGTTCACCTGAACTTTAACTAAATCCTAAGAAACACCCAGGAATGATAAGGTAACTTAAGCTAGGAAAAGTCTTGGCTGTGTTTCTCTTTTAACAAGGCAAGTTTGTTTGGAACTGCTTAACACAGTGTGCCGTGCTTGTCGGCTGCCACCTGTGCCCGGAGAAAGGGTTTTAAACTAGGCTGGAACTTTGGGGAAGGGGTATGTAAATAGCTGGATTATTGCAGAAGAAGCAACAGGATAATACTTGAATGGGCCATTTTTGTAAATGAGCCACTCACAGCATTTGCCTGGAAAATGCTTTGGGGAAGCCAAGGAAAAAGCTGTTGTAGTTTACTCAAGACCAGGGAAATTGAAATGCCTATAATCCAGTGTAGTGGTCCCTGAATATCTCTTGCTGCTGAGTGTCCACTAGACTGTGAGTATCTTTGCTATGTGTTTGTTGCAAACTAACATAGAGTTGGGCATCTTTCATTTATGTGCAGTTATCCAAATTTATTCAAGGTTTTGAAATTCAGAGGAGCAATGAGGTATACCATTCTCTTTAATTTTAACTGGATGTACAGGCAAACACTGCTCTTTGGGATTAAGTCCTGATGGTCATGTGCTTATCTGAACTTTCATCAATATTCAGCAGTGTTTTGAGGCTTTTTGTAGGGGAGGAAGTTGTTTGTTTATTTCTTTTGCAGGGTTGGAAACAAAGATCAGAAATTAATATCAGTTTTACTGGTGTTTTGTTGTGTTTTGATCTGGTTCAGGCTTAACCTCACTTCATTCTGGAAATGGGGTTGGCTGGTTCAGAAGATGAGGATTTCTAAAGATAAACGTCTTTGCATTTCATTTCTGTCTAACTGGAGGATGAGGTGGGAGAACCCATTCATGTAATGATGATCTAATTATATGTTTGGCCTGACTTTTAAAATGCAAGGGCAAAAATACATTGTTAATAGATTTACTAACCTTTTAAAATCCTTGAAAGGCTTTTCGAGATTTATTTCAATTTATTACTTAGACTCATAATTAAGTCTCAAGCACTCCACCTACTTTCAGTTTTGCATCTTTTTTCCTTCTACTCAGATGCTCCCTAACATACAGAACTGCTGGCAGGATTCTCACAGCAAAATGTCCAGTGTGTCTTTAAATATAATGGAGATGTTTTTTGCTTTAGCCCTGCCAAGTGACTGATTGCTGGCAGCTGAAACAAGGGACAGATGGCCATCCAGCTTTATCTGCACCCTATTGAGATGAACAAGTGACAATCTGCAAAATGCTCAAAACTAATTTAAACTGTTTTAACCTCAGGAAACCCAAGAGTCTCTTAGGTTTCTTTGGTGAAGTGTAGGCAGATTTTGTGCTTTTCCATGCAGTGCTATCTGTCATAAAGAACTCAGTGCTCCCAAAAGTGCTTCTGATCCATCATGCCCCAAGTGCAATGATATCAGAACTGCCTGCAAAAAAGCTGCAAGGGCATTCTGGCTATTGATATTCAAGCAAGTGATATTGAGCCCTGTGCGTTGTTCCAGAATTCATCTGTCCAATGATTCTTCAGCGAGCGCAGCTTTTAAGGTAGAATGATACTTTCTTAGGCCTTGTAGGCCTTGAAATCAAAACATGTACTTAGCCTGAAAGCTATTAAACCTTGGTCCTACACACCTGAGAAGAGATGGAAGAGGTAGACTAAGAGATGGCAGAAATCTAGTAATATTAGGTAGGTTAGAGGGATAGAATTTGACCTCAGAATGACTAACAAGATAAACAGATTCTAGCAATTATGCTACGGTACTCTTGTTTTGATGCCGGTGGCTCTGGAGAGTGCTTGGCAGTAGATTAGATTTTTATGTTATTCTTCTTTCCTTATTCCGTTGCATTATAAATTTTTCCATTATCCTTTAGTTCAAAATTAGGCAGAAGATGCTTGAGATAGCAACATCTCATATTCTCAGAAAGTACTTTCCCATGTGCATCCTTTCAGGCTACGGCTTCACAATTATTAATACTAGATTTCTACCTGCTGTATCACCCAGCAGGATTCAGATCACGTGGAGAGATATGACTGCATTTTTGTTTCATTAGCACAGGCACATAATAGGGATTTCCTGCTGACATTAGGCTTTCAGACTAACTTTATGTTTACATCAGAGAGCATGTAACACACAAAATCTGCTGGTACTACATATATGTGTTTAGCAAATCTGAACTGGCAGAGAAAACGTACACTAGTTCAGCACTGCTGATCACAACATCGTTATTCTAGTGCAAGAACACCTAACTCTGGATTCTTTGCATCTTCGAACCACATTGTCAAACTCCTTTAGCTTTTTTGTTAGGAAGAACAGGAGTCATCTTGACTGGGCGATGCAGAACAAATCAAACAGAGTGTTCATTTGTCCCACTTTGCCTGAAACTCATCTTGGAAACTTTCAACAAAAATGAAATTCTTACTTTTTCTTCAGCTGTGGTGAGTGGAGGAAAATGAAAGACTTCTTCAAGGGTATCAGATTAACTCTCCAAATGCTGGGGAACTGAAAAATAGCTCTAATCTTATAGTACCTTCAAGAGAACTTTGCTGAGGCCTCTTCAAAATCAAATGAGGCAACAAAGTCCTTAAATTTAGGGACAGGAGTATGCTTGCTGTGTTTTGTAGACATGCATGCACACCCTCTGATGGGTGTGTTTGATATTGTGTACTTGTGAAAATGAAAGAGTGAATGGAAAATAGGCAAAGGAGGAGAAACTTTAACAAACTTCCAGTTTCTCCTGGAAGGAGGCTGGAACATGCTGGAGAAGTAGAATAGAAGAAGTTTGATCGTAATAGAGAAGTAGGATCAGAAGTCTGGAAACCAGTGTTAAATTGCTGGCAAGCTTTATGTCAGCGATGAAATATTGGTTCTATGTGGACCCATAAAAGATCCRATGCGGACTACATACATACCTACATATCTGGAGATTTTATTTTCCTACAAAGTATATGTGCCACAGGCAGAAAATACCATCAACTATCCCACTGGCCTGTTTAAAAGTGTATACACAAATCATCTATTAATACGTTGGTGAATCAATAAGATATTAGTACAGGAAAATCTACTTAAACCGTGTAGATTGCACTGTGAAAAGTTGCATTAGATATTTCAATTGGTACCTTAAAAATACGGCTAAGGACAAGTCAAATTCATCATCGTTCCAGAAAGTGGCTCAGAATAAGATTCAGTTATGGTTTTCTGAATATAACTTGTCCTTGAACATACTTAAACATCACCTGAATTACAACCTGTTGCTGGCAATCATCATCAGCAACAAATTATGGCCCTTTCCTTGTCAGTTACACGTCTGAAAAGGAGCAGTAATTCAGCCGTAGAAAACATAGTGGTTGCGAACTCTGACTTACTCCTTAGCACTACATGCCCTAGAGATGGGTGAAAACAACAAATCAATAATGATCATACTTGGGACAATCAGACAGTCACCTAGGATCCCTTGCTATCCATGTGGACACTTGAAATAGATTATTAGCACAAACATTTCGGGAACGATTCCTGACTCCTAAACATAATCCATCTAAAAGTTAAGCACCTTGTCTAAGTGGGTCATCAAAACTCCCTCTAAAATCAATGGAGAATTGATTCTAAAGGCAAATTAGAACCAATTTCAGCGGGGGCAGAAATATAGATAGGATGACTCAATGACCCAACCTCCAGACTTATTGATCTCTACTTACTAGGGAAGCTGAAAAGACTGGCTTAAACTAGATCATCTTAAACTTTTAGGTGCTTTTAGATGATACATGATGTATGTTCTATGCTCTCTTCCTATTTGACCTTTCCAAAACTCCTGGGATTTCTGATATATTTTTTTAACTGCCTCATAACTATTAGAAAGTGTGAATACTCTTGTTTGTATTTAGGATTTATATAAACATCATGTTCTTATCAAACCCCTTTGGGAGTGTTTTCTCCTCAATGACTTATATTCTAAGCTAATGAGTTTCTTAATAAGATTATTATAGTCAACTTTTTTAATGTGTAAATGGCCTAGGTGTGTAGTCAGGCAAAACTCTTCGAGTATAGACATAGCAATGGGGCAACATCCTGTAATCCTTCTGTACTGAAATCCCCCTTGGAAGCTGCTAGCAATGTGAGTGTGCTAGACTTTAAGATTAGGGACAAAACTTCTAATGGTACCTAAATATATGCTTTAGGTACACAGAAGGATACATGTAGGAAAAGTATTTTTAGTCAAATATTTCTGATAAAACAGGAACTATCAAAATATTTCATGTCTTCAATTTGTGTTCACCCATCTGTTAACATGAAAAGCAGAATGAAATTGTAAAAGTCTTAAGTGTTTCAAGTGTGTCATGTTAAATGGTTATATTTTGACTGACTTTCAAATTACTTAAATATTGTTTTTAAATCTTCAATTTTGATTGACATGCTTTCTAATTGTGTTGGAATTGTAAGTGAAACTTTTGTGAGAGGGTTTTTGTGGGTTTTAATTCTTGAAACAGACGTGTTTTAGATTTTAAATAACAAATTATGATTTAAATAGAAATTTCACCAAAATATCGATTTGGTATAATTCCACCACAAACAACTACCTTGCCATAATTGTCTGCAAAACTGAAATAGGAGTTATTTACATAGCTTTAGGATGCACTGGAACTTTATGGGTCCTCTGGCAAATGCTATGATGAGTTAATTGATGATTTGCAAGAAAATGATTCATGTTAAGCCTCTCATTTAACTTATAACAATAACGTAAGAGATTACATTAGTATTGCTTCTAAACAATGGATAAATGCCATGCCTAGCATTGTGTGCAAGCCTATTCAGGGTAATTAACAGGTGTGAATTGTTGTTTGCTGGGATAAGCCTCCCACTGTGCAGCCCTTTGTTGGCTGCAGACTGCTTCCCTGCTGTATTACAGCTTCTAAATGAGTCAATCCCACTTTAATGTAGTATCTTACACATGTTAATTCTTAGTACACTTGTTTATTTTTAAAGTAGTTGAGGAAATAATAGTGAATCTCTTCAAAAATTCTGTATTTCTGCAGGCTTCTGATTACCTTGCACCACTCCAGCCTGTTTCATGAGGTTCTCTTTTCAGCAGGGCCTGTTTCAATTAAAAGGAAATGCTGTAGTAACTTGTAGGAGCATCAGTCTGACTCCTTAACCATAAGACCAAAGCATATTCTGAGGCTTAGAGAACCATAAATCTGCCCCMCTGTGTTCTTACCCAGAATTATACAAGAAAAGTACAGAGAGTACAGACAAGCCTATGGAATTCTGTATCTACAGGCTCAGCTCTGAAATGAAATTTTTAATTTCGGCTTTGAAATTCTCATAAATCTTTGTAAATCCCARTTGGGGTTATCTGTAAAGACATAACAGCAGCCCTGAGCTGAAAAAGTTTGGGGGTTTAGAAATTCAAATAAAATAACTTTTTGAAACTTAGGTGTGAAATACTATTTCTCTGTCAATAGAAGTTTTGGTTTTTTTTTCCCCTTCATTTTAATTACATCTCTTGCCTTTCACGTCATTGTAGATACCTCTGCTTAGCACTTTTCTATAAACTTTTCTACTTTATTCTACTGTTTGTGTTTAAATTCAGTTGAGGAATGGCAGGTCCAGAAATAGAATCCAGATATATTAATATCTTTTCCCCCATGTATCTCTTTCATATAATTGCCAAATTACAGAATTGTTACAAATGCTTTTACATTTTAAAATGACATAATAATAAAAATTAAAATGTTATTCTACTTAATTGTGACTCTGTTATTTTAGTTTACATAACCAAGATGATAAATGAATCCATTTATTATAAACATCAATGCTTTAAAGTACGTTGTATTTCTTTTGCATTCCTTGTTAACATAGATCTGAACGCCTCCAAAGAATGACAGGTTTAAGACCAGAAAGACAGTTAGAGATCTGATCTCGTGTATAAAATCAAGAATTTTAACCACAGAGCTGAAAAACTGCCCTAACAAGAACAAGACATTGAAACTTCTTTAACAAGGCATTGGGACCATCACTTACCCTGACATTTTTAACTCCGTCTCATTGTGCTGATGACTTTTTCTACCACCTTAGTAAATTCAGTTTGAAGCTTACAAGTATAGATAAGTGCTATTGTTCTTTTATTTCCCTGCAAGCTACTCTAACACCAATAATTTAATGTAGCTGAAAACCTGATATTTTAGCCAATGTGTGGGCAGATTCCAGGAAATCTGCTTTTCTTCAATACCTCTGGCACCCATGAAATATTGTCTTCCTGATTTGGAACTGAAAATGGACTTTCCATACTCTAGTATAGTTAAAAGGCTTAATTCTTTCTCCTTTCAGCACACAACAGTCTATACCACAGCAGAAGAGTTAAATTATTCAGTCATTCTATGGAAAAATTAAATATTAAAGCAAATTAAATGCATTGTCTTTCTTCTATATTAAGTATTTTATTTTAGATGTTATTATTTGTCAGACAATAGGAAAAGAATGTGCCTTTTTATATGAAGAAAAAGGACTACTGAGCTGCTACTACCCTCAGGTTTCCAGTTCTGGAGAGAAAAGAGATATTTATGATACGCTGTCTTCTTTCCTTTTTAATACAGTACCAATTATCAGTGGACATTGTACAGTTTAGACACAAATTGGCTAGAAGACTGTAACATGGACAAAGCACTCAAAGCTCCTTACTAAGAGTTAAAACGTTGATCTAAACGAGGCCAAAGATATTCAATTAGGGAGTTGAAATCCTCTTAAAAGAGAAAATTCTGCCTGCCTAGAAAGCAGCTTTTGGTTTGTTTAGTCAGACTTTAATGTAATTGTACCATTGGAGTGTTTAAATATTTGATAATATAGAAAAAGTTCTTCTGCTCACATCTTTTTTTTGTTTCCCCAGGATCTATCTTCTCTCTTTGTGTGTTTCTGATGCAGAAAAGTCATATAAAAAAATTGCACAGACAAGAAAAAAATTGATTTCTAAGGGCTAGCAATATTCAGATAAGCTACTAATGTAATATTTTACAGATTACTACTCAGAATGGCAATTGTTGAATGCATCAGAGCTGAGCCCATCATATCTAAATCCACCATCTTGAGGCTTTTGGACTGCATCTTACCAGAAGAAAGGTTACATCACTTTGTAACAGTCCTGTAGAGGCCATTATGCCCATATGATTCATGCACACAGAGTGTGCCTTGTCCCACATAGAAAAAGTTGAAGCTGTCTAACTCCATCTAAATCCTTCCCTCTGTGCAACCTTCAGCGTATGAAGATACCTTAAAGTGGCATAATCAAATCTGACAGAAAAATCACTTTGATTTCTCCCTCAAGTTTATACCCTTTTCAGTTTGTTCAGTGCTTGGGTTAATGACAGACCAGAGACCAATGCCTTCATAACACAACAATTCTTTCAGCAGAAGTTAGGGCAAACCTGCAAAGTTTTTGGGTGCTGGTGCAATTGCAATACCTATGCTGCTGGGCTCATTGCCCACTCTCGTGCGGTCCTCCTTGGCCACACGACACCTCTGCACAAGTGCTCTCCAAGCTCCTTCACATAAGCAGGCAGCGCTGCCTGACTGCCTTCACAGGGGCTGGAGACAGCTCCGTCCTCCTATAGGTAGGTATAGAAATTGATAGGCATTGATGCCTGTCAAAATGGAGAGAAATCAATGTTGATAGTTGTCGATATCTACAGAGAGCAAGATTGGGCAGAGAGGGAAAGCTATAGATGCCTGTGGAGATGGAGAGGTATTGATGCCTATCGATAGGGATCAATATGGATAGGTAAGGCAATTGAAAGGCGTTGATGGCTGTCGATATCAAGAGGTATTGATGTCATTAGTTGTGGATGGCTACCGAGAGCAAACTCAGTGTGAGAGTGAAAAATAGGAATGCCTGTCAAGATCAAGAAGTGTCAATGCCTATTGATAGGGATCAATATCAATACYGATAGATACCAATCCCTATCGATAGGTATGGAAATTGAAAGGCATTGATGCTTGTTGAGATGAAGAGGTATCGATGTCGATAGTCATGGTTGCCCACCAAGAGCAAACTCAGTCTGAGAGTGAAATTTGTGGATGGCTCTCAAGATCGAGAGGTCCTGGTGCCTATTGATAGGTGTTGATATCTTTATTGTGGTTCCCTAGCTATACGTCTGGAAATCGATACTCATTGAAGCCTCTTGATATTATGAATGGTCAATGTTGACAGTCATCAGTGCATTCCAAGAGCAAGATCAGTTTGAGAGGGGAAGCTAGGGATGCCAGTCAAGATGGAGAGTTATTGGTGGCCATCGGTAGGAATTGCTATCGATAGTTTTTCCTAACTATCGATACTTTCCTATATCAGTGCCTGTCAATTGGCAAAGCAGTCTACAGGCATTGATGACACCAAGATCAAGAGATCTTGATGTCTATTGATAGGAATCGATATCTATAGATGTGGTTCCCTAGCAATATGCCTGGAAATTGATAATCAATGAGGCAACTTGATATTAAGAACGGTCAATGTTAATAGTCGTTGGTGTGTCCCAAGAGCAAAATCAGGTGGAGAGGGAAAGCTACAGATACCTGTGGAGATGAAGAGCTATCAACAGCTGTCGATACGGATTGTGCCTCTTCCTTTGCTGTAAATTTTCCTCTGTCCTTCTCTTCCTCTTCCATATGACCTTGTGCTGTCCGTTTAAATCTCCCCTCTGTGGTTCAAAAGAAAGGAGAGCATTGATGAACTAAGACCAGCAAGTCTTAATCAGTCTGCTACATCCTTAGTCCTTGACATCTTCAAGCCATCAGCTAGTGCCAGAAGAAAAATTGAGAGATGCTAGGCTGAACTTCAGGATTTTTCTCATCTCTGACTTTTGTGTTTTTTAGTATGGCTGTCAGGTATCATGATGATGACTTCATTAAAGAGAAAAGGAGAGGAGAAACTTGTATCCATTCTAATAAAACCCCATGACATTAAGTAGAAATTCTTGCATTTCATCAAATAGCTTTACTAATATTATTGGGCACTGCAGTATAAAGTCCTTATTCATAACACTAAAAAGAGCTCAATGTGTGGCTGATATTACACATGTTCCTCACCTCCATAAATTAATCCTGATTGCTAGTTCTAAATAAGAATACCTGATGCAACATGGTCACTGTTCCTCTGTGACTTGTGCATACTAATATCCCTTTTGAAGGAAAAGAGCTTCCTTGATATCCATTGAACTGCCTTCATTATAATTTTGAGAAAATGCCTTATGCCTTTTGCCATCTTGCTGTAAAGGGAAAGAGAGCTTAAATGGTTTATGTGTCTCCTGAATACAAGTACTCTATAATCAGATAATAAAACAGATACCCCACACTCTTTCTTCAAGGCCAAATGTTTTGAACTCCTGGAGAGTTTTCATACTGAACATATTTTCTAATCCCTTGATATATTCTCTGTATGATTTGAAGAATTTGAATATACTTTATATATACATATTATATGTTATATATTATATAATTATAATATATAATATTATAATAATATAATTATAATTATAATTATTTTTTTCCCTTTGATGAAAGACATTTTCTATTAGAAAATGGTGCCAATAGGAAAACTCCAGCTTGAGTTTGGGTCCTACTTTACCAGTAATATTTGCTATGCAGCTAAAGCAGAGTCTCTACAGTGCCCAGAAAGCTTTTTTGAAAGGTAAAATTTGCGTGTGTGTGTGTGTATGTGTGTCGGGAGGGATGCTCTTGTTACTTGTGCAAAGTTTTTCCTACATAATAAAAATAGCACCACTAGCAAAAATATCCTGCATTTCAAAGTCATCATAGTTGTTTTAACATAGCCTACTTAATTTTAAAGCTCATTCTCCAGTTTTCTTCTCATCTCCTCATTCTGCTTAAATCGCACTGCTCTCTGGAAGGTGGGATAAGATTTGCTGCCAAATATGATCACAAGGAGTGAAAATGGATAGAGATATTTTGTCTTTAGTAAAAAATATTTTCCCAATATTTGATAAYGTCCTTTATATCCACCATAATATGGAACTACTAAGACTGGACACTTCTATTGGCAAGTRGTTAATAGCTGAATTTAGAATATGATATTCAGGGAGAGTGGAAATATTCTAGCTGGAACATATCTCCGAAAAGATTGAAAATCCTTAGGAGAATCTCGGTAAGTTACCAGCTTGTTGTCATATTTGTAAATAAACAGAATTATTTTTATAATATTTCACCAGTGTGTGACATTTATTTTAGCTGGAGGTCTCGAATGAGCTCAAAGAACAGCTTTAGGGCTGAGCAGTGACTATATAAATATAAACACTGAGACAAACAGGCAGATTTCCTCTGTATATCATAAGAGCACATATTGTACCACTGCCAAACTAGCAAGCTTTACATATATACAAGAATGTCTCTCAAAAAAAAAAAAAAAAAAAAAAAAGCTGACTCTATGAGCCTCTGGAACTCTGGAATTTTTTTCTTTGATGAACAGATGTTTCCAGTCTGGACTGGACCAAAAAAAAAAAAAAAAGCTACATGAATAATAGCTTGGCACACCCATTCTTTAAAGTTGCCGTGTTGTACTGAGGTAATCAAGTGTCCCATTCCAACTCAGTTTGATTTACTGGGACAAGAAGAATTACTGACTGCAGGARGGAAAATATTATATTTTCCAGTACTTTGAATGTAAATCAATTTAAATTTAGAATGCTTTGAATGACATTTTGGGTTGGAGAGGCTGTTTCTTTTCTGTATTTTGGCAGGGATGTTCTCCAACAAATTTGTGTTTCAGACAATGAGTCCTGTAAGCATTACTATGAATGCTGTGGAAAAAGTCTGATCTCAGGCTTGCTACTGGATCAGCGTATTTTTGGACCCTGGCAGAGCCAAACTGAGTTTGAGAAAACTCTGACTGAGGTCTGATCCATTTCTACTGCAGGACTGAATTTAAGAAGATTACTGTTTATGAAAAACTTAATGTTAGTCTTCAAAAGTGCAGCTGGCTTTTGTTGCAGACCATACCCTTCCAGCGTCTTGAACAGTGGGTAGAGAGATGAATTTATTTGACGTGACACAAGTGGTGATAAGCATAAAGGGGAAATTTAGTCTAGTGATACAGTTTTTCCAGAATTCCTCATTAGTCTAGGAGTCAACTCTTTCAGGAATCAATTCAGAGTATACTTCATTCAGAGTGCAAGTACTTAAGCAAGTTCTTAAAACTCCTAGTCAGGAACAGCCYGACTAGGAACCTGTCTCTTCTCTAGCTCCAGAATTACTCCAGGCACATCAGCTTCCCAGGCTAACAATTATTATTACCTCGTCAAGATATGTAGATACTTTTATACACCATAATGCCACAGAGTGCTCATCTTATAGGAGATCCCTAAGGGCAGCAAAGCTTGAATGTAGAATTAAAATGGAAAGATGACTCTGGAGTTGGAAGATCAGGATCAACAGCAATGGAACTTTAAATCTGCAGACCTCAGAATATAGTTGTTTTACTGTTCTTCCTCAGTCTTCTGTTACTCTCCCCGTAATACTTACTGGCCCACATCTAATGAGAAATGCTACTATCTAGATCTCGTCAATGACGTGAGGGCTGTACATGGTAGGACGGGCCACCATACCCCTTCTTAGGCAGGCCTGTTGCTTTGCTGACTAAAGATTTGCTTGCCTTCTTGCCAAGGKACAATCTGTTTTTAGAAAGACTGAAGAACTATGCTCTAGTCATATTTAGATATGTTCTTGAACAAAGAAACTAACAGATATGAAGCTTGGTGTTTATTCCAGGCCTAGAGAAAAAGATTTCTAAGCAGTATTTAACAGCCAATCTGCGCTATTCATATATGCAGTTCCTGAGGGCAACTCTAAGAAGAATCACTTAGTTCTGATATGTAAAGAAAGACTGAAGTCAGCACCAAATTTCTGTCTGTACCAGCCCCCTAGAATGGAGCAATTAACATAGGAATGAGGAATACATGTGCTCTAGTCTCCCTCTTGTGGCTCAGGGAACTGCTTTTCTATAGGATTCTGTGTAAAACCCACAGCTGAGTTCATAACACTGAAGCAGTATCTCTACCAGAAGTGATAACTCAGAAAAATAAATTGCAGAGCAACCTTGCTCACTGTGCAGAACATAATTCCTACATATTTATTGGAAAAAAATCTTAATGGAAGGTTGATTCTGGTGATATATGAGTTAAAGTGGTACCTTTGTATTTTTGTGGTTATAACACTGGTTGTGAACATAGGACTGTTACTGCAAGGCGATAAAACTGCTGTTTTACATTTACCATACCGAGGTGGCAGCTAGCTATAGGGCAAAAATATCATCAGTGTTAAACCCTCAGAATTTACCACAGTGAGTGGCAAACCAAGCTCTTGCTATTACCAGAAAGTACAGTTTTTCAGAGTTAACTGAACTGCTTTTGTACTTCACAAGCTTCAGGGATGGATTCTGTTCTTATCTGAGTCTGCACAATCTGTTTAAATTGTTGTGTAGCCAAAGCAGAGGCCTGTGGCACCTATAAGTTACCACTGCACTATGCAAGATACAATTAATATTAGTGTGCCTTGAACCCAAATATAAAGATACTAAAATAGTATTGCTAACAATAGTATGTATTTTGTAACACTGTGATACCATAGCCAGACACAATGTCTAAGCATTTTACATAAGTATGTGAGCAATGTGATGACCATCAAGGTGTGAACCATTAAGGACCACAGCCATGAGAAGTAACTATCAGATCACAGCTAATTTAGGACATGATTGTTCTGTGATGAATGCATCTAGTAAAATTTTGCTTTAAATTTTAATGCTTGCATGATTTATCGGTCTTCTAAACACTACCATCACAGTGATATCTAATTGCCTTACTGATACACATTTCCTAACTTACATTCAAGTGCAGCAAGAATGCCATCCAGATATTTGTTCCCTGCTTCCTATTTACTCAACTTAACTTCATTAATCAGGTGTTCTTATTTTTGTGCTGGACCATTAATGTGAGTGTAACCAAGAGGTGTACTTTTTTCCAGGTCTTTCTACCTCATTCTTAGTGGCATTTGGCTCTTCAGGAATGGCAAATGGATATATTCTTCCTTGGAGTAGCACAGTTAACCAAAACAATAGGTCCTACCAAATTCAGAGAAGTGCAAAAAGATTTGTAGTCTTTTTCTATTCTGCAGTGTGATGATGATAATAGGAAAGATAGAAAAATTTGTGAACAAGTAATTCTTTAGCTACACATTGTCTAGGTCATCGTGTTGCAGACAGATTTCTTTAACAAAGGCTACCTTTGAGTAAATGAAGAGCCTTTATTCCTATTAGTGACAACTGTACTTGGTAAGGAAGATTACTGTTTCATGCCTCTCTGTGTTAGCAGCCATGAATGATCACAAAGTGTGAAGGCCAATAAATAGTAAAGTGGCTGTTTTGTAAACACAAGGGATATGGGATGCTCTCCCTCTACAGCTGCAACTGTTTGAAAAATGTGTTTAATAAAGCCTCACACATTTTTAAACTGATTAGTATTTTAAGACACAATTCAATAGCCAAGGTCTGAACCACTGAGCATAGTGGGAAGTTGTATGTTCAGCTTCTTAAATAAGTCATCAGTCGCTTTAGAATGGTTGTTAGAAAGCTGTATAAAACTAGAATGCACAACATTTTGTGCCTGTTTGTCCTCCCACAAAATACATATATGTATTTGTGTGTATCATTGACTTTTACTGAACAGAATGACTGCCAAACACATTTTATCACATGCTTCCTTATGACCATGGTTTACTGTTACTTTAAACTTAGACTCTGCTAAGTTTGTCATGCAACATGCATGGAGATGTGTTTGGATTATGTTTGGAAATGTGTTTTTCCAAGTTCACAATGTAAAAAAAGCATAGGTATACTTTATTAGAAGAGTGGCAGACAATTTGCACAGAGAAGAGTATCAGCTCAGGGACAGATGGGATTTTTGGAAGCATTGTGTGAAATAGCTTTTACTCTTATGGGTACAGCCAGAGGCTCCTTAAAAGATTTGCTCTTCAAGCCCTTCCATATAGCATTCAGTACTTGTACGAATGAAGATCTAAGTTAATCTTGCTCCAATTTGATTATGTGTACAAGGTCTGGGAGCTTCAAAGCTGAAGTTTACTTCACTAACTGAAATAGTCTGTAACCTCCTTTGTCTAGCAACTTTTGTTACTTGGCTGCCTCCTATGCACAAATACATCTGTCTTCCTTTGCCCTTTTGGTGGTCACATTGCTCACACTTATGTGAAATGCTTATACAATGTGTCTGGCTATGCCATCACAACGTTACAAAATAGTTATATACTGTTGTTAGTAACACTATTTTTGTACACTTATATTTGGGTTCAAGGCACACTAATTACATACTGCTTAGCACACTCATAATTTATAGGTGTCACAAGCATCTGCTTTGGATACACTCTTGCAGTTTTTCTTCTGCCTTTGACATGCAAGATCCTTTTTTTAAAGGTATTTAGATGTTTAATATCCACTGAGATACTTATTTTAAAAACACGTCTTTGAATCTCAGATTTTTCCAGTGTAGCTTCTTTTTTTAAGAACTAAATAACAATACTTATTTAGCCATCTATCCTAGGATTCCTCTTGCCTAACTTTAGCTTAGATTAGATATCTTATTTTTAGATGTCTACTCCCTTACGCTTCATCCATAGTCAACGGAAAAAGAGGCACAACAAGAAGTGATTCATCTCTTCCTAAAATAGATGTCTCAAGTAGGTGGGTTTCATCACAAGTAACCACAGCTTCAGCTGAAAAAGAATCTAAATGTGATAAGAAAGGACAGAACCATCCATGAAAGAGGACTAATAAGGCTTTTGACCTTTGCAGAGCATACTGAAGTACATGTAAAATAAGACTATGCATTATATAGTTCTCTATCATTTGGCATGTGCTAATGCTTGATTTTCATTTTTGCACTGAATAAATCATATGCTCTGCTATTTCAAGAAGCAGATGAATGATACTGCTTTTTTAGGGTCTATAAAATGGATCCATAATTAACCCTTACGCTAGGTGCAGACAATTAGTTTGGTAAAAAGGGATTTATTATCAAACTGATTCAAATCCCAAATTAATGCAGAGATTGAAAAAGTCTAATTCATTTGTTGTCTTGCCAGTACCACTGTTACTACTACTACTGGTGTCTTTGATAACCCAAAATGTTTAGACAAAGGTTGCACATGGATTCTTTCTCACCAAAWGAGTATCATGAAATGTTGCTGACTTTGCATAGAGATTGGCTYTTAGAGAGGCTTTCAATCCATCCTCTAAGCTGAAGAAGTTCAGATAAATGAGTTACTTAATGCTAAGACTGCAAAGGTTATTCTTCACTTGAAATAAAAGGCAGAGAAAGTGATAAAAATGTAGACAAGTTTTACCAGGGAACTGACTCTTTTTCCTACAGAAAAAGAATAATTAATTAGTATCCAATGTAGCCTAAGACAGATAGTTCAGATTCTACCAGGGTGAAAGTAGTTATACTTTTATTTCTGCCTTTTAAAACTTGAATAAAAAGCTCTAGGTCATAGTGCAGTTCTGTAGTTCAGGTATTGCACTACAAAATCTAAAAAATTATAGATTATGATGCATTTCATATTGCATTCAGTTATCAACATACCTTATCAGAAAGAAAAGCAAGTGTCTTATTTTCCTGTTCCAACATAATGGTAAAACTGTTACTTAGGAGTTTTTCTTTTCTTTCTCTAGCTGGCCACAGTGCTTTCAGATTATAACATGAATACTTTCTCAGATGAGAGCAAATGARGCATTTTTAGGTACTATTACAACAAAGTATTACAAGCTACCATTTCCTGTTACACAGCTTCTGCTTTTGAACAGGACAGAATTCTTCATTTCTTCGCTGCAGCTTGACATGTTTGAGGTTTTGTTCTGCTCTGCCTTTTCTGGACTGCTGGCAAATCCCCAGTGCATGTGAGTGCCCACTGAATCTGATTCATGAATTGTACAGAACTTAGTGGGTACTTGACGAGTAAATGTAGAGATGCTTCCCTACCTTACTGGGTGATCAGAGCCCCTTTAAAATAACAAGGTGTCGAATTTCAACTTGAGTATGCATTTTAACCTTTCAGCTCCTATTAGCCTGGAGATCTGTACTATGAACATTAGGAACAGCATGAATAGAGAACAAACTGGAATAGTRGGGTGTAAAAACACAAGAAGGAAGGGCAGAAGGCATGGATGGCACCTGGGGCATTATGAGCACAGCACATCTATAAGCAGTGTCTCAGGACGCCCAGATCTGGAAAAGGAGGGAAGCCAAAAATGGGGGGCAGTTTCTACTTTCTTTTATCCCTGTTCTTCTAGGAATATTTTCTTCTGTCCCCCTAAATCTTCTATCTTGGTCTTCAGAGTCTTATCAAGATTTTGTTTTTCTTTTTCCTTCTTTCCAGGCCACAGTTATATCCTTCGTCTTGTATGAATTGTTTAAACTCAGGTAAAGGTCTCACCAATTCCAGCTAAACAGAATTAAAATCACATTTAAATATCAATTAGCTCTTAACAATTTTTTATCAGTGTTAAGTATATTGTCTATGACTTTTCAGAAATTAGCAATGACCTATATGCATGTCTTAGCTCTGTATAATTACCAAGACATTCTCAAATTCCGGGGTTAAAGTATGTGCCAAGTCAAAAGTCGAGAAGACAGGTTTGAAAGAATATAGTTGCTCTTGAAATTTTCACAATTTCTTGCTGTCATTGCACTCCATGCTGTTACATACATCTTTTTCTCTCCATTGGGAAGAACCAGCAACATGAATGCTATGGACCCAGAGCGGACAAGCACTGACTCACCCTTGTCTTCACATTCAGGGCACAAGTGGTGGAATGAACATGGCAGGTTGGAGTGTATAAATCATGTTTCATTCAGATTCAGTGTCTGAAGTGCCAAATGCCAAATTACTAATGGCCTGCTTGTCTGTCACATTAATATTAATTCACTTTAGAGAACAAGGGTAGCGTCCAGTGTTCAAATAAAATGGTATTATGTATTAGAAGTGGATGTTGTGTGAAAAGACAAGTAGTTTGCTTTCATATTATATTGCTCAACTATTGTTGTAGAACCTGCTGATTCCAGTCCGTGTTCCTGCCTTCATCAGGCTCCAAAGAAAYTTGGGCCAGTCTCTGTGACAAATACTTGGGATGCACTGGAAGAGCAGAACCACATAAGTTTGCCATCAGAGGGGTCTGAGTTAAACTGGAAAGGTCAGTTATCTCTGCCTGCCACCTGCTTGCCTGTTAGGTGCTGAGTATTGCTAGGGGATGTTGTAACAGAAGTTAACTTCTTCCTCAAAGATCAAGGAGTTTAGTGCAGGGCTTTTAGGCTCCTATTCAGTGAGGATAGTCCATAAAAAAGGACAACATGAATGGGCTTGAAAGAGGTAGGACTTTGGTCAATGGAGTGAAGTAGGGAGGTGCAAAAATTCAGATATAAAGAAAATAATTAGGTAGGGCTTAAGTCTTTAAGTTTTTTTTTTTTTTTAATACTCAGATCTCCCAAAGAAATATGAGAAGCAAAAATGATAAAAATTTGGTTGTAACCAGCCAGAGTGTGGTCAATTTGGTGGCTCTTCCTTTTCTTTTCTCCAGATGTTTCAGCTGAGGAGTCAGATATGTTGCCATTGTATTTAGTTTCTCATATACATATCACCTCACTGTTCTTGTCAAAGCTGATGGGAATTAGTCATCTGGTGTTTCTTGAACTGAAAAAGTCCCATAATCTTTTCCTAGCTGGCATATATTATCAAATGTATGTGTGTATATTGGACTATCTGAAGGTAACTCAAGTTCTTAAACAGATTTTAAATGACATYTAGAACACAAATTGTGTGCTTTATGTCAGCTTCCAGTGAGAAAACGAATGATAATTTTTCAAGGATGCTTATTCTGGTAATTATTTATATTTGCTTGCTGTGATTTATTCATAGAAAAGACTGTAGTCTTCACTCACGCAGAACATACAAGTTCTATTGGTTTGTAAACATTTCTTTGATGCCTACATAATTTGGCTAATATACCAGGTCTAACACCATAATAATGCAACAGGTAATGAAATAGTGGGTAAAACAGCTGCACACACTGTTATATTACTAATTCTGTTTACTTTATTTCAGCTGTGAGGTTAGCTCTACCAAATTGTTTGATTATCATCCAGACAGAAATAGTTAATTAGGCTTTCTGCTCATTTAATTGTATGACATTTTGAATGAAAGTAAAAACTTTCAGCTTACATTTAAATTTTATTTGTCATCTGAAAAGATCAAAAAATAAAATAAAATGTCTTCTGTTACTTAGTCATTAAGTAAACATTCTTATTGATTTAATTTTCTCACGCAAAAAAAAGAGAGCAACAAAAAACTTAATGAAACTATTGCATACAGTTACCTTGGCAACAAAAGTTGCTCAAACCACAGGCATCTGTTGTAGAATCTTTTAAAGCACTTAAATATATGATTTCTTATGTGCAATCAAGGCTCTTTGCATATCAATTTTAATATAAAGAGATTATTTTCTTTGCAGTACTATATCAAGTGTAATAAATTGAGATTTACCCTGTTAGTGTATATTGAATAACTGAACATATTATGCAAATTAAAAAAAGAAAAAAAAAAGTTACCTTATCATGACTTCACAGCAACTGTTGGCTATCTCACCTAGGTAATGGTCCCAACATAACCCAAATACTCTCCGTGAAAAGAAGAATTGGCATGCTGTTAATGTGCATTGGAAGCATAGGCCTAATTCAGGCCCCAAACCACTGACACATACTATATTTCTGAATCACTGTTTCTAAAAGCCATACCCTATCATGGTATGGCAATATAGGAGACAACAGGCCTAGTGAACTCAGTCTGCTCATGAGCTTCAGTTTTCTCCCTTAAAGCTCTGAGGGTGAAACTATCTGGCAAGACCAGAACCATAGTAAGGTAGAATACAATTCCTGAATCTCTTTACTGAATCTAGATCAAAAATTGCTTTTCCTAATACTTTAAATAATGTATGCAGCTGTATAGTCCACCGTATGCCGGGCCAATGTCCTACTTGAACTTCAGAGGGGGACAGAGGGGATCCTGTGAAAATTTTGAGTAAAAAATGAAAGAATTACAAGGCTTGGCCCACTGGTAACTACAGCTTTTTAGCCCACAGCCTACATGCTCTAGATGCAGGTTTTTGATAAGTTAGACGTACAGCAATCAAATGCAGGCACCACTGAGCATTAAGAAATGAATGATAGCTTTGCTCTTGAGTTGCCTTGTTTTGAAGCCTATTTCAAGAAAACACTTACTGTAATTTGAAAGTCTATCATTTTGTTTATGGGTTTCTTTTTCAGTTGTGATCTGTAAAACTTGATACTAGATCTAATGATGTTAGGTATTTTTAATATAATTGACAAATATAATTAATAAATGTTTGATTTCTGGAATACAAAGCGGATATCAGGTAATGGAAAAATGAGTGTTAACAACCTATTGCTCACAAGATTTTCTTTCTGCTAGAAGAATAGAGGAGTTGCTTTTTCACTTTCTTTTTTCAGGAAAAAAATATAAGTAAGTCAGCAAAAAGTGTATTTTAGTAAACCTGGAAGTTCATTTGTTTTTACTTAAACTTTTGRCAAGAAATTTGCTCAGACCTGTTCTTCAGTATTTCCACAATAATAAATGTCTGTCCCATCAGGCCTCTGAGCAACTCCTTAATAGCAACAAATATGTTCAGTCTAGAAGAAGCTGATACGTTGCCTCAGTTTATCTGAGTCACTGCAGTTTGGGGCACTGAGAACAAGATTCTGGGTTTGGCTTATTTCTTACAAGTTGTTAGCATACAGATGAATTTCAGATATGTACACTAAGTACATATCAAGATTAGAAATATTCACGAAATGTAGGTATCAGAGATGGTGTGGTGGTTCTGTGACAGCTCCTGCAATTGGGGAAAAGGAAAGGGAAGGAAACACTGCCTAGCACCATCAAAGAAAAGATAATGTTAGGCTTCATATGTTAGGCTTCTTATCTGTCAAGGTTAGAGGAAGAAAGATGAACTGAGCTAGATGATCTCCCAAAGTTTCTTCCAGACTTATTTTCTATGACCGATAAACTTTAGAATTTTCTCTCTGTTCTGCTTATCTACCATCTCTCTGTAGCTGCTCTGCATATCTCCTTTTTTACTCCTTCAGACTCTCCAAAGGAGAAAAATTAGTACATTCAAATAACATCTAAAATTACTACCCTAACAAGTTAAAACTGAAGTTAAGCAACAGGGTTTTGCCCTTCTTTAGCTGAGAACAAGACATAGTTGAAAAGTTCATTATGGAATTGTCATCTTGATGATGTCATCGCTACGTGTATATTTTAAAAGACAGAAAGAAAGAGAAAACCTCTGCAAGCATAATTCCATCAGAAAATCACTTAAAAGACTTTTTATCCCCCGCCTACACCTCTAAGAGAATGAATTCTTTCTTTACTGAAGAGGGCTTGTTCTACTCAGTAATATTATCTTTGTCCCCAGGGTAGTCTCTGACTTTCAGAGTCTGACAGCTTCATCAAAGTTTTCAAATTGCATTTTTTCTCTGTTTCAAAGCAGAAGATTTTTGCTAACCTCTAACTGGAATCAGGTCACCAGCAGTTCTCAGCGCTGAGCCCCAGTGCTGATAAAGTTTTCATGCTGACCTTTTCACACCAGCAGTTTCTATTGTCTTCATTTTTTAGCCATATCCATTACAACAGTTGTAGGTGTTTGAGTCAGAAGTAATCACCTAGGATTGGGTGGAATAAAAATGACAGTCATTTGGTTAAATAATGGTATTTGGAGAGCTAGCTTTACACATATACTGTGTGCTAATACACAGAAAGATGCCACTACTGCATTAAGGAATGTATATATGTAGCTTTTGATACCTTTGTGTGTGCATGTGCATGTGTGTGCGTGCGTGCGTGTGTGTGTAGAAATCATAAAAACACGACTAAGCCTTTCAGTGAACTTTAGCTGCTTGTGTTTTACCAAAACTGTGAAGTATAAAATATTAAAGTATAAAATATTAAATTCTATGCCTGGAAGAAATTTGCCATTTCTCAGAATCACAGAAATTAGACTCACTTGCACACCGTGGCTGTTTTGTCTTGCTCAGGTACGCTAAGAGAAATCCAGTGCAATTGCAGATTTTTTTTGGGGGGGGGAGGGGGAGGTTGCTGACTAAAAATCATTCAGAGCACCAATGACAGAAATGAATCTGATTTGAAGTTTCTATTAGTCCTTCTGAAATGATGCTTCAGATGAAATTTCCCATATTGCCATGCAGGTAGATAGTCCTAGGCACTCCCAGAATAGATAAGAACACGGCAAAGTCATCTCTAACTCATTTAAGAGTTCTGACTCAGAGACAGGATTTTCATCTTCACTGTGAAAATCTGAGTCTTGCTGAGGTACTCGAGAGTCTTGCTAAGTATTTCAAAGTCAGCATTTTAATACTTTTACTACTTTGTCTCATTTTTAAATCAGCCGGTGCATTTTGAGAACTCCTGTGATTTGTACATGATTTTATTATTATTTACTGGGACTTTCAACTGGAACCCATAGTCTAGAACTTAGAACTTGTCTTGCCTTGGGGCTTAGCATGACTGGATTAAAATAGGAAAAGAGCAGAAACACAAAGTCAGACTATCTACAAAATTGTTCACAATTCCAGCCCACGTACATACATAGCAGGTGAGTTCTGCTAAACAGACTGCACATAATTAAAACGGGTTCAGATAAAACATATTACATTACAAACCCAGACAGTCTTTCATTCATGGTGTATATCTTCTGTAAAATTTTTATTTCAAATCTTGATCCTGTACCTTCGCAAGTGTTTAAAAGGTGTCATTTTCTTTCACATTTGCATGTAAAGTCCAGTCAGACTGTTTGAATGTGATCACTATTTCTTCTATGTATATTGCTTTCATAYTGGGCATCATTCTTATCACTTGCATGTGGCAGACACTGAAAAGTAAATGCACATGTGTCTGCAATACAAAACTGTATGCTCAAAATATTTGCCACATATTTGAAAACAGAACTTTTGTCTATGGCATTTGTTGTAATCTATTTCACCTATCACTCATAACCTATCAATTCATTCTTACAATTTCTTTCTTCATTTCCTTCTTTGCCATCATATTAAAGTTCTCAGTCTCACCTCTGAAGCCCTGCAGAATGTCCTGTGAGCTTATATCTCAGATCTCACTGCATCCTTTCTCATTTTGTTTGTGCTGCTGTGGTTCCTGGTGTCATTACTTCTTCATTTTCTTTTCCGATTCTCAATTTCAGGTTTTCTGCCATGCTGTCCCATGTACAGAAAACAATGCATAAAATTCAGTCTTGCCACAGAGACCCCAAACTCTACTCTTGTCAGACAAAAGTATTCTATATCTGGGCACTTTAGAGGAGAAATAGGAAAGAGAATTAGTTCGTCCCAACTCCACATTGACAAATGTCCCAATATTACCCCATCTTATTTCTCTTTGTCTTTCAGGCTGAAAGTTTTCTGGGCAAAACCTAGTAATATATGCTTTAAGCATTTATGTGCCATTATGAAGTTAAATTTACACATGTAAAAAATAGGAGTTTTTAACCAAAATGCAAAAGCCAATCATTTTTTGTGCTTTATTAATAACAGTATCCGCTGTGCTTGGGTTTTCACCCCTTGGGAGAACACTTATTACACAGCAGTGGCTCACTCTCTGTGGTGACTGATTGTGAAATAATCTTATTGTTTTAAAAGAAAAGAACTTTACATTGGATTTTAATGTAGGAAAATATGACCATGTCAGACTGGATGACTCACAGAGTACTGAATGGTCACATTTAGGTTATCAGTTCTAATGTAAGGCAGCTATTGGTGACTATGCATAGGCATTACCAAATAGCCACCAGATGGACTGTATAAAATTATTTGTGTGTCAGTCTAGATGTTAACTGACAGGTATCCACTTCACAAAAACTTGCCACTGAACTTGGCAGCAGGTTGCAGTTGGCAGTCTCAGAAGAGAAGCCAAGACTGAAAAGAGGTGCCCAGAAAGCATTAAATTTTTTTCATCAGCAAAGCGGTGCTCCAGTCAGGACTGCAATACAGTTTAAGACTCCTGTGCCGCTTTTACACATATTTAATCCAGAAACATATTATTTCTGTCTCCAGGTCTGCACGTTGGTCCTCACTGTGTAATTGATCTTGGTTTTGTAGTGTGACTCATATATATGTAGATATAGATCACGGGCTGTGGACTACTCATACATTAACAATCTAATTTAGGTGCCTAAATTAGGAAATTAATCTGCATATGTGATCTCTGTAGTTAATGAAATGGGAGAAACTCTTCTGGAGTAAAATTCAGAATAACTAAATCAACTTCTGGAGGGACCTGACTCACTCTGGGTTGTAGAGGGAACCTACAGAGATTAACAGGCTAATATAAACTAACTAAATTAAGGGCTTAAAATTAGAACCTTCTATTTTACACCAGAATGACTATTTTAAATAATAAAGTTAATTGCAAATTTATTTTCATATTTCCTTAGAGCCAGATTCTGCTGAATATAAGGACATACAATTTGATAAGAGTGTTTCAGAATGACTTTATGTTGGTAGCTCCGGACAGTGGCTGTCAGCTGGTGTAAAACTGGTATAACTTTCTCTCATGACTGTTTTAGGAGTATAGGGGAATGGAAAAGTTGGAATGAAATTAGGTTAAGACTGGACAGGAGGTACAATTATACTTGCTGTTTGTAAGTTGAATAAAGTCAACCAGTTTATTTTAGCTGTGCGTTACTTAGCTGGCCAAAACCCAGAAATAGTAGAACAAACAGTGTCCTCATCTTTTGCAGAGATAATAACCTATACTCCTCCATAATTGATGTTTGATCCCATAATATGCATCATGATACAAAATGCCAATAAATAATAAAGCAAATGCTAAGTCACTTTATTTCTTTACTCCTCATCCTTTCCAGAAGATGTTAAGTACCAATGCATCATACAAATCCCCAGGTGGCTTTTTCCCTTGTAGCACAAACTCAGTAGCATGAAATAGATTCAGTGATCTGTGGCAACACTTACATTACTCATCTGCAAACACATATTAACTCATTAGTAACAGTGAAATCAAGACTAAACTCAAGTTTTGTATGTAGTCTACACCCCGTCCTTTAGGGTAAAAAGGAGGTTGGTTAATTTTAGTTATTACAACTAACATAAACTGCCCCATGGAAGTTACATACTTTGACAAACCATGTGTGTATTAGACTCTGGTTTATACACCAGTCTGACCAACTGAGTATCAGATTAGAGAGTACTGGAGTACCAGAGCAGATGCAGAAGGCGAGAGAAGGACAGCACTGCAACCTGCTGGTTACCTAGCTCTGTAAGCCCTGTAGTAAGTGGAAAGTACAGGTATAGGACGTTAAGATGTCTGCAAGATGATAGAGTCAGTCTCTGGCAATCAGGCTGAAAATATCTGAGGAAAAATTGGACCATTAGAGTACAAACCCTATGAAAAAACAATCATTCCTTGAACATACTCTCCGTTCTGCTGACCTCTTATAGTTACTCCCTCCACAAACTGTCGGAAAGAGTCCATGTCTTCTCTACCTCTCCTTGGTGAACCAGTTTAACTATCTGTTTCATGAGGAGAACATTTTCAATATATCTCACAATCTTTCCCCACTTCTGGGTGTCAACAGAGAAAGGGAAGCTCAGAGTTTGTGGCTATACTTAGCTGTGCATGTTGTTGCAAAAGGCAAGGTTTTTGTTCATATTGCCTTATTCTCAGAGWTTTATTTTCCTGAAGAAATGGTGCCAATTGTGTGGTCAGACAAATTCAAGTTGATGCAGAAACCTTCTTCAGCAAGGAATTAGATCTTTTCTGCAAGGATACTAGATTTTTTTCTGGTTGTACATAACATTCCCTTGGGTACAGAAWGCAAAGAAAGAAGAATAACCTCAGTGAAATAGCCTCTGCATAGAAAAGCACTGGGGGGGGGTAGGGAGGGGAACATTTCCACACAAAATATGGTGTTGAAATCCCATTTTGACTGCTTCATTCATTACATGCTGCATTGTTTCAAGATTGTCAAGGAAAAACATACCACCAGAGGATTCTAGTATATCCTTAATATCCCAAGGGCAATCTCACATGGTATCATTCATGTTTATCTTGCAGATGGCATCTACTGCTGTGGTGGTTTTAATAATTCCATGAGGTGAAATTGGATGACAGAACCATCCATTTAAACTATCAGAAAGAGAAAAATCAACACATTTATGATAAGTGGATAAGAACTTTCTTGTTTGTTTTGTAGTTGATGTTTGGTTTATTTGATAACTTCTACTGCACAAACCGTTGGTGGGATCAACTCATGACACTATCTGCTTCATCTTCCTGTGCCTAAAACTCTGTCCAATTAGGAGCTTTGATTTACAGGGCTGTTTAGAGGCTTTTTTTATTTCCAGTTTCTCGATCTTCAGCTTAACTAAAGTTCATTTTCAGATTCGTCTGAAATTTACCTCTTACATTCTAATACATGACACACTGGGCCTAAGAACTTTGACAATTTTGTAAGTCAAAATTCTTTGGATTTCAGGGTCGCTTACCTGCTGAAGTCATGAGTATCAATAAGAGATAAGAGAGGTAAGGATAGGTAAAAAAATAAATTCACTGAATTCAGATTGGGGTTATGTCGCAAAAACTTCATGTCTGTATTGTAAGCATCTCAGATTTTTAATTACAAATGACCTCATCATTCATCTTACATTTTGTATTGTATGATTTGCTTTGCTTTTTTTTTTTCTCTTCTTTTATTCCCTGCATTCTGTTGAACAAAGATTTGATCAGTCAATTTGCTTTTATTTCTTTTGTGATTACTGTTATTGCTGATACTAAAATACTCTGTTGTTATTACTAAAGTTGCCTTCTTTCTTTTCTGTGATTTATTTTATCCAGGAGTTATGTCCTATCTAGCAGACAATAAACAGGGGTATGGACTATTGTTCTCTACCAATTTGTACATAGCCTAGTACAATAGGCCTAGAATTGATTGTGACCCTTGGTATTACTGCAATGGAAATATGAGCATATTTTACATTTGTAGAGCTGTAGGAAAAGCTTTTTTTTTCTGACTTGCTAGCTGAACAAGACAGACAAACAAACAAACAAACAAAGGTTTTTCAGGTCAACAATTCAACCTGAAACTGAAAGCTTCTTTAAACTTCTAAAAACTCAAATGCTTAGACTAAGCAACATGGGCTCCATCTATAATCCGTGGAAACAGGTCTGTTGAGAAGATGATTCATCCAGCTGTTTTGAACACATATATAAAGACACATTTAGAGATAAGTCTCTCACTCTTGTTCTCTTTTCAGTGACTTCAGGGCTAAAGATAAAAATAACTATTCCTAGAGATGCAGATAGACCTAATATTATTATTTATCTAAAAAATATTATTTATTTGTCAAAGTTAAATACAATAAATCCCACTTTAAATGCCTACCTTATAGGGAGTTGACATAGTTCAAAAAGGTAAATTTCTAAATAAAATATTGTTTAATTTAAAACACTTAAGTAAAGGAATAGATTCATTTTCTGGCCAAACTAATCTGATAAATAAACATGAATTTGTATTCTATGTGGACCTAAAAAAAACTTCCACGTGAAAATGTCATCTAACTCTACTGTTATAGTTATTTCGAATATTCATTTTGTTATAGTTGATCAATTTATTCTTTCAAAATAACATTATATTTGCTCATGTATCATAACCCTCAACACACTTGCATAACGGAGTCTGAGTATTTGTTTGTGTGTGTCAGACTATTATAGAAACAGGGCTGATATTTGGTATAAATGGTATAAATGACGTGTACATCCGGTATAGTACTGAATTTTCAAGACAGCGTTGCCTACAAGCATCTGGGTTAGGTGTTGCTGGACAAAAGGCTCTTATCTATGTCTGTCTTCTGGCATTATTAACTGAGGTGGAGGGAGTTTATATCTTCAAAAGCATCTGGGGAAAAAAGTGCTGGCATTTAAGTCCATCTGTGGAGACTGTGAGTTACCAAAGCGTGACATTCTTATTTGAAAGGCCATTTGTACATGAAATAGCAGTTGGACTGTAGGTCTCTAGCATGGCAATACCCTCCCCAGGAAGCACTGTTTCTTCTCAGAAGGATGAGATTAAAGGATGGGTATGGCCAGGGTAAAAGGGAGAAAGTAAAAGCAACTTTCAAGTGCACTGCCTTGTTTTCTGCCATACCCAGCAACCATGGCAAGTCAGAACCGCTGCTGTTCTCCTGACCTCCATCTCTGCCAGCTAATACTGTCTCCAAAAATAGTAACACTGGCAGTTTTACTGGAAGTAAAACACAAAGAGATCAGAATGGGGCACTATGTTGGCRAACAGGTGACCAAGTGGTACTCCTGGCCCCAAATGCCATTTTTTCCATAGTTTGTGCCTGTTGTGACCAATAACAGCTAACATAATTCAGAGTTTAGCTTTGGCAGTCAACCAGCCCAGACACAGCAACCTCAAGACTAACTTAGTGCTTTGTGCCATTGAAACACAGAAGAGGAACCAGAACTATTTTATTTAAAGTACTCAGTGAACTAGTGCCTGAGTACTTTAAAGATTCCTTTTGTGTCAGAAAATACTACAATAACAGAGATAGCAAAATTGACAGTACTTAGGACAAACCTTTGGGATCTGGGACAAGGCATTTTCAATTAAGGACTTCTGCTTACACATCTCACATTAATCTTTGAAGGAGAAATGAATCAATAGCTATATTACAGTGCTTTGGACTTGCCTCTTATGGAGGAAGCAGCATAATTTCTGAACTTCTGGCACTAATCTTTTGGGAAAATTACTTCCATTTTAGTATTTAATGGGGTTAAGAGTATCAGGACAGGTGATTGCAAGCACTAAGGAACATAACAGGTTAAGCAAATTAGCTACTTTCATCTTCCTCCTCATTACTTTTTTTCCTTCTACACTGTCAGAGCACTATATAAACTACATGAATATGCTTCCTCATGCTACCTCTGCTCCCACATGTTCCTGTGGTCAGGTGGGCAGTGAGCATGAGGACATAACCGCACCAGCCCAAAGAAGAGTATCTTGAAAAAATTCTGCACTAAATAATTCATATCTCACGAACAGTTGCATTCTAAGTGTGTGACAACTTTCCATTTTGGAAGAAACAGCCCACTACTGATATTTTTTATTTTCTTAAAAGGTTTGGGATGTAGACTGAAGAGCGAAGTTATCAATAGAATCTGGTGGAGGACACTGCGCTTGAGCAAACTTACTAGCTATCTTAAAGGTGGCTCACTAAAAGTAGGAGGGTGACTAAAGGAAAAGGTTCTCTTATGAGTCCAGAATCACACTGCCAGCAGATCTGCTCTCAAGGCAAAACCATTTTTCAAGAAATCATGTGTTTTCACATCTATTTCCTCAAACGCTGTAATTTTATTAGCCATTGGACTGAAACAAAGAAGATATTTTRCCACTTATCATAAATTAAACGTTTAGCAACTCTGCTGTATAGTGAATTGCATACAGATGAGGAAACCGTTTAAACTACTGCATGGTGATACAAACACATGCTACCAAAAGAACATTAGCTATTTACATAAAAATGCTCTGACAGCATCAGCAGTGCCAGAGTTCATAACACAAACCTAAACTACTTATTTATTTTTTTATTCTTGTAAACTATGAAAAATAATGTTTGTTCTAAAGGAAACAAAAGTATCACAACATATGAAATGTCTAGCTCGTAAGTTATAAATCATTATAATGATAAAGAATTCAAAAGCYTGAAAGCAATATGATAGCAATAATTACATATGTTCATATGTACTACAGCAAAGACATTTGCAGAATGGTAACTGAATCATAAGTACGCGTGATCAGAAGATGTTTTTGTAACGCTGAAATGATCTATTCTGCACACAGATTTCATCACAAATTTACTTCTAATAATGGAGATTGGCTCTAAACAATGCGGTAGTGAGCAGTTGAACATTTTATTCCASGACAGGGATAATTTCAGGCAAATGCTACAATTTAAATTATTTAAATTATGCAATAGAGGCTTTTCTTCATCTTCTTTAATTTCTTTTCTCTCTCCTGGCTCTCCAGTCAAAGCACCGCTGGCAGCGTGGACACGTGCACCCCTCCCACCCTTCTGCAGCGGCABAGCTGGGGCAATGGGAGGCAAAATGCTTTTGCACTGACCCTGCTGCTGCAAAACCCTTGGCTCGATCCCACTGTGAACAGCAGAGCCTGGACAGCCCGGTTCAGACAGTCCCCGATTTCTCCTGGGTTCGAAGACCCCCCCCAGGCTCTGTTTACCTCTGATCTAAAGCAATGAAGTTCTGTGCTGGAAAAAAAAAAAAAAAAAAAAAAAAAAAAGATAAACCAGTGCTGTTATGACCAAGAGTATTTTTGCCAGCTGGTTACTGTGTTATTGGTTTTAAAAATATAAACCTATGACATACTGTATCCCATATGCGTTAGGACTAGTTAAACTATCAAAGCATAAATATTTGTCTGGTTCATATGTTCCAAGTTAGCCCTTAAAGAACTAAATAGACAAAAATAATTTCAAGCAAAATAAAATGGAAATGGGTGGCTTGGCCTCAAGAGATTCCTTGCATATAGAAATTGCAATCAAGTACTATTTTACTTTAGCTGTTTGGGGTGGTTTGTAGGAAGCAAATGACAAGAAGCTTGTGAGCTATAATTTAAGCACAAAAGACCATTTCTATTATCTGCCTGCATAGTTCAAAAGGACAAGCAGAAGTACACACCGTGGGTCTGTACAGCAGCTATGGCAATAATTCAAATGAAAGTCAGTGTCCTGAATCAGGTGGCTATCATCACTGCCCTTTGACTCTGCCGTTGCTCAGTTACATACCAGAGCAGAATAAAGTATGTGAAAGATAAACTCACCAAAGAGCTGGTACATTAAACTCATGAGATCTTTGAAAGCTCTTGAAAGCAAAACAAACAGTTTGGTAAAGTTTCTCTTTGTCTTTCCACGGATCTCTCTCCTTCCTCTTTCCTTACCTACACAGCCAAATCCCAGAACACAAAATCCAACTTGGTTCCAAAGTAAATGTTGTGTATTTTCACAGAGGTTGATTTGATAGCCTACATAAAACTAATTAAGGTATGGACCCTCCTCGCACTGTATTTAATATGCACTACACAACGTGCTTAAGTTAAAGGAGGTTTCAGCTTTTTCTCCAGTAGAAATCAGCTTCCCATCTAGGTTACTTTGGTGTAATGATGAAAATAATTGCAGTTAAGTTATATTATATTTATGTTGGTATTTCCAAGATTGGAATTTGACCCAAGTGTCTTTTGTGTAGGAGTTGTTTATCCAGGAAGACTTAATAAGATGAATGAAAACTACTTACATGGATGAGGACTAGTCACATAAGTAAGATATTCAAGACACAGCTCCCAAACTGTAWGCTACCAAACTGGCCTTCCAGAAATAAATACTTCCTACTTGATGACCTTTCTAAATTTAGAAGACTTTTTTTTTCCATTTTTTAATAAAGTCATCTCCAATGCTTTAATGAGTAAAGTATAACAAATGATATTTTGGTTGTCATAGGAACATATTTTTTCTTATATACTGCCAGGCCAAATGCCTTTTTCTTTTCCCCTTGCTTTGTTTTAGCAGGATAAAGGCCATAGCTATAATAAATGCAATTTCACTTCTCTTTATTATAATGAATAAATAAATTTAAGAAAAAGGATATATGCCCTAATAATAGAACATGTTCATACTTTACTGGGTGCCATTATTTTGAAGGCATAATGTTGCTGACAAACGTAGTGGCTCTCTGCTCCACAGAGTAATTAATAGTGTTGTTTATTGTACTATAAGTTTTTCTCTTTTGTCAGACACAATTTGTTAAGTAAATTAGATACTGAAAGGCATATGGGCTTAAAAGATAGTGAATAATAAAGTATTAGCAAGGATTTAATGATACTGAAATAGCTGGAGGGAAAAGTAGTATTCTGATGCAAACAGTTTCCATGGTAATGACTTAAAACCTGGGGAAAAAAATCATAATTTAAAACCTGTATATTTGTATATCTGGTCTAAAAGGAGGATGCAGCAGGCATAACAGCAYTCCATTTCAGACAAAATCTTCCATCTTAGAGTTCACTGAAATCCAAACCACCATCAATGGGTAGATACTGTTGTCCCAGAAGATCTGTCACCTCTGCAAGAATCAATGTGCCTATGCTCCTGAGCAAAGCTTGGACTGTTTTACCAAATTCTTTCRTATTTCAAAGATCCATTGTAAGATTTCATTTTGTTCATATTAAGCCTGGCTAATTAAATGTAATCTTCTAGCTATAGACTGGTCAAATCCCTTCTTCACAGGTTTTCTGTCAAAATCTATTAGCCCTTCAACTTGTGAACTATGAATCATGTGAAATGCTTCTGCATCACTGAAATTTGGACCTCTTGAATTCCTTCTCTATATCAAACCAATGTTTGAAGCCAGTAWGACTGTGTTGTATAATAACTAATAATAAAAAGGATGTAAATATATTCTTCGGATTCCTATATCAGATCTTAAAATTTCTCTTTCAAATGATTGAAAGTAAGCGGTTGCATTGTTATCGCTTTTGAGAATAAGAATCCTCCTGACAAATTTTCTTTCCCAAGCATGGCAAATTAACTTATAAGTTGAAAAAAAAATTCTTAAGTTTCAAATTTTATATGGTCCTTTCAATTTATAAGATCAGTAAACATACTATTTAAACCTTTTCTATCCCAGGTAAAGCTTTTGTTTTCATGTCTGTATCAGAAAAAGCAGTTTGTTGTTTCAACATTTTGGTGAATGGAAGTACAGCAGGTTATTTTAAAACTTATCTTCTATGAAGACCAGCGGCCAGCAATATTCTGGCTGAAATTCTGTACCCCATATGAAGATAACCACTGTTCCTTCTAGTAGAGTCAGAAAATTCCATCTAATGGCTTCAAAAAAGCATACTTGTTTTCTCTCAGCTTTTTTACAACTCCTTATGTTCCTCACCAGAAGAGGATGTCGATAGTTCATTCCATTACTTTGTGGCTTATCTTTGAAGAAGAAAGATATCCAGTAGTAAAAATTATATGCTCATACAAATAAGAGAACGCATCCAAAAATCCTATTACCTATTTTCTTTCAGCAGTAAATTTATTTTTAATTCTTTCTCTTTAAGCCAAAATGGTATTGATTACAGTGTTCTAAGACTGCYTCAATACCACCTGCCCACCACTACACTAAAATCCTCATAGAACCCTCGCAAATGAAGAATGAAGTGGTAGTTTATAGATYTGGGTTTGAATGAGGTTTATACTGTGATCTGATCTGAAATCAAATACTTGTCAGGCTCTATAGACTAGAGATCAAGGAAAACTATTTTTCCTAACTGCTTTTTTTCAACTGGTAGAACATGATAGAATACCCCACTATTTTGAACAAATCTTAAGAGTTCGCTACTTTTAGTTATTGATAACTGCATTGGAAATAGAGCTGAAAATAAAGAAATGTAGAAATTTTGTTTAGGGTTCCAACTGATCTCTAAATTAAAACCAGAGGCTCAGATTTRTGTGTGAAGGTATATTTCAGATTATTGACAGAGAAACCAGAGGCCAGAAAGGATTAGACTGAGCTCAGCCATTCTGTAGTTAATTTGTCACAGATACGATTATGCAATGTTTTTCAGCATGAGTTATCCAGTATCTGTGTATTAGAAAAATATTCTTTTCATATCAAGGATCACTTGGGAAAATAGATTACTTAATTCATGCACTAAAGCATTAAATCATCTCTCATACCTTTTTAAAATGGATGAAATGGATTACAGGGCTCGCTCTCTTTCATGCAGCTGAGTTACGGAAAGGGACCTCAATGCACAGAGGTTAAAGATCAGAGAGAGAAAAGGACTCTGCAACATGTTGAGCTGTTCTTTACAGGAACCCTCCTGTTCTAGCACCACTTGTAAGGTGGTTTTATTGCCTTTCTGGTTGTGGCTTAATGAACAAAAGTACCTATCAGAAAGAAAGTAAAAGGCAACTGTGTTGCCTTTATACCTTTTGCTGTCGTCATCTATACCAGGTATAGCTTTTTTGGAACAACAAAATATCTACCGCAGACTGAACCCAGTAAATGTCAGCTCCTGCTTTATATTTCMGTTGCTCAACAGGGAGGAAGAGAGGCAAGTGTTCATATGAGCTGACTTTAGGTACCCACAGTAGTTGCCCACTGAGTTAAGTCTGTAAAGCTGGGTAGGGTGAATATTCCTCCTCCCTGATGATTCCCCAAGGCAGCCTGGTGGCAATAAAATGTACCAGAAGCAGACAGCTCTGTCTTGGCTCATGCAGGAGAAAAGCTTTCTCTTTAAGACACGTTTTTAAGTCTACTGGCATGAAATCAGACATAACTCAATCATTAGTGGAGTAAGGTTTTACTAAGAAAAAGGAAGAAAATGGAGTTGTAAAGTTTGATAAACACGTCAACATATAAACTTCATAATGATTGAACTAGGTAAGGCATTCGGAATTTAGATAGCAGAGAAACAAAGATCTTCTCATATGCTTAAAGAAGAAGTCCCAGATCTGACACTTCTTTATCAGTCAGACCCTGCTGCTCYGTGACAAGAGCAGTGAACCATTCTTCCTCCTTCAAGCAGCTTATTAAACCCTGCATTCAGATGTGCTTAAGGCCAGGAGGAGCCATTAGATCATTTAGTTTCACCGTTAGTGATCATTTAGTGTACGTCATGTAATTTATTAAGCCTAAAATTTTTAATTAAACTAAGTTCTCTCAAGACAAAAGTTAAAGTAAGCACCTTGAACTGCTGTGACATTATTTCCCTGTCTATATTTGGTTGGTGTTTTGTTAAGGAACATACATACCTATCATCAGAAAGACACCAACATACTATTTTTTTTTTTTTCATTTACCATAATGTTTGCTGTATTTTTATGCACTCAGAGACTTTCACTTTTGTATTCATACTACATTTTGAGGAAAAAAATCAGTATAAAAAAGCCCAAGTTCTTCATAATAGATGATATCCAGATATCATAACAAGTGTACGGTAGTCTGTATTTTAGAGAAATGTTAGAAACTAGAGGCAAAAACAACGTCAGGAACTTATCAGTCTAATCTAAGGGGAAATTCCTGTCTGACTCTAAACRAAGTGAAAAATATAATCCTGAGTACATAAACAAGGCAAACCAACCAGACACTTTAGAGAGAAGATTTCTGTACCACGTCCAAGAGCTTGTCTACCATGACATTTGATTTCCTTCTCTGTTTTCTGTGGCCAGTGTGTGATGCTTCGCACCACGGTACAACAATATAATAGACACAGCTTTATTTATTTCATAGTAAGCACTATCTTACAGCTCCTAAAACAAGATCAAAAACATTCATGGCTCCCTGATGCAAATCACTAATCAAGTATAAACACTGTCTGCTCATACAGGTTTGTTAAAAAAAATAAAATAAAAAGGAAAAGTAAACTTTCAACCAGGAGTCTTTATGGCGGAGTTCTTATTTTTATGCTGAGTTCATTCTATCTTTATGGGAAATCAAGATATAACCCATCATCTTGTTCTTTTGGACAAGATAAAGTTGGCAAAAGAGCATAAAGCTGCTATAAACTCCTTATCTTTTACTCTAAATAACTCCACAGAGTTGCCATTGTATGCATGTACCTCTGGTAGACCATGCTTTAGTGGTCAGGAGACTGTGCCCTAAAAAGATATTAGAAAAAGAATCCAAGCCTGCAATGTGCACAAAAATCTTGTTGATAGAGCCATAAATTATGCATCTAACTACTCTTCCAGGCTAACCAACCTGAAGCTGCCTATTTTTTTCTTTGCTATAAATGGAATGGTAATGGCAATTCTCTACTTCTTTGCATTTTCCCCAGTTTTCCAACGCTTATTAAACATTAACATATTCATAGAGCTTCTCAGCTATTTAATTCTAGATCTTCAGTTACGCATTATCCACATCTGCATTTTGAAATTCTTTAATTTTAGTATATGTTGCTCTGCTGTTCAGTTATAGATAGTTTTTCTTCCAAGCTCACTTCCTTCCCATAGGATAATGTGGGAAGGTTATAATATACATTTCAGATACAGAACAAGGCTGTGTATTTAACACCTCTGCCTTTCTCRCAGCACTCTACATGGTTTTTAAGCCTCAAGTAGCAAAGGCACTGYGGCTGTTATAGGACATTTTCTTAAAATGTTTAAAGATGTAATCATATTATTTCTAATTAGAAATAATGGCACTAAGTGGCACTAAGGTTGCATAGAGGCTTTCTCTTCAGTAAGTTATATGCCTTCCTTTACCCTTTTCAAATCATTATACACACACACACACACACACACACACACACGCACGCACGCACGCACACAAAAGGAAGAGGTGAATAACAAAAATACATATAATTATTCAAATGATGTATATTTACCACATATCTAATTATTTCTCCAGCATAATTTCTGTGCATGTCTGCTACTCCTGCCACAAGGCAGCCACATTTACATTCCAAATTAACATGGAATTTTTGAAAGTGAACAGACTGAACACAAGGAAAAGGTTTCAAAGGCAAGTTTACCAGCCATTTTCAAGGAGATAAGAAGGGAATGTCAGTCAAGGAGACAAACAGAAAAAGAGAATCCTGAATCCTAAAAAAGGCCCAAATTCAAAACCTGAATAGTTCAGTTTTTCTTTAGGAAAAGGTTTTAGATTAAATGTATGCTTACATGCATAGAGGCTTTGATACAGTGACTGGACTCCAGCCAGGAGCAGCCCAGCTACGAGATTTATGATTTAAATACATTACAGCAACCAGGTGTTCCACAAAGCAGCAAATATCCATAGCTACAGTAAACTATTATTAAAGTACCTATTTCCATCTGATACAGAACTTAATATGATTTTTTTTTCTCCAAGAGTTCTAGCTCATTTTTATATTGTTTATTGTTTTTTAACTGTCCTTTCTGTAGAAGTAGTTTATCTTTCTCCTGAAATGTGAAACCAGTTTTCTAGTAAGGGATAATTTTCATAAACACTCAGTTACTCTTAACCAACAGTTGAAGAAAAGGTTTCTCTTTCTACATACGAGGTTTCCACATCCAAGCAAAGACATTCCCAGGTGCCGATCAGATCCAGATTTGTTCCCATAGCAGGATTTACATCTTTGACTTAGTGACCCAAAAGTTAGCATTTTGCTTACTGGAGCTAATCTTTTCTTGATATGATTAGCACAGGCTGTTACATGCTGCCTTATTACCACTATTGATTGATCTATTTTTGTACTTCTTTCAGAAAGAACCTGTTGCTTATTGTAGTTTTCTTTCTTTCTCTCACTACATGCACATATATGTATGTATATACTCTCACTCCCCACATACATATACATATATATACACATGTATATGTAGTGAGGGTGTATGCACGTATATGTATATGTAGGTATGCCCATGTACCCTATAAATATATAGGTTATATAACGGAAATGGAAATGGCTAAAATAATTTTCATAATCATTTTTTGTTCAGTACCCCAAACTTTAAGGCATTGCTAAAATTTTCAGACAAAAGCTATGTAATGTGGGATTTGGTTATTGGTTTTCTCTTCCTCATAGCATACAAAACTGGCCAGCAATTAATTGAAATGGGCTGAGAGGAATTTTTAGACAGGGAGATTTAAATCTTAATTTTTGTTTTTTTCTGCTACTTTTTCAAACAATTTCCATCTTCTCTGTATAATCTCTCCACTTCCTGCATTGTCTGTCTAAAAGGAAAAGAAGGTGAGAAATGCCTGATGTGACTACTTGTTGAGGTAGTAACTTTTCCATGATTAATCATTGTTTTTAATAACATTTGAATGATTGTTCTTTCTATTATTACTACTGTTTTTCCATTTTCTTTAATACACTGTCTGTGAAACTGAGATGGCTCTAGGGTTAAGTTATCATTCTCACACATACAGTATATTGCTCTAATGATAAATGATGGTTCCTTTTGCTTCAGCAGTCTCTCATTATGTTGATTCATTCAACAGAAAAGGACAATTGTCAACGGATTATTTGCTGGCAAGCAGTGGTTAAATCATATTTGATTAGATATTTGCTTTTAAATATTTAATCCCTGTTAAATAATGCATTTCAGGTAAAATTATTCAAACTACTCATTACAAATCATGTTACGAATTAACATCCCRGTATTGATAAATGAGTTGTTTGAAAACCCGCCATGTTTTGGCCATATTTCTTAGATAACTGTATTTAATCAATAAGTTGACAGAACGTTGTTCATCAAAACTACTCTGAAATACTTTGCTGAAGACACATTAAGCAAAGCAATATTCACCATTTCAGTTGTGCTTGGTCACTGGATTATGCATCTTTATTTTGGATACTTGGGACAGGTGAATACTGAATGATGGATCTCAAGTATTAAGTTTCAGGGAGAAATTCTCAGATGAAGCAAGTCATCCAAAACTCAAAGCTTATAGTTTCACTATACGTACTTTTCTAGAACTTATCCAAACACTCAGCAACAACAATTGTTATGACTAAATGAAACAGAGTATCACTGAACTTGGCAGTATTACTCTCGGAAGTATTCACTCAGCAGTTCTTTCCTTACAGTGCAATGTATGGTATGTACCTGTAGGTTAAAACAAAACCGACAAAATAAATATAAAGTGTGGGCTTATCTCAAACTGACGCRTACTTAGTAGTTCTATCAAATCTGAGGTCTTACTTTCTTTATGCTATAAATACATATTTATGCACATTTAATTTATGCTGTAAATTATGCAGGATCTCTTAGAGACACAACATTTTTTGTACCTGATTAAGTGTACTGGGAGTATATACCCATACATTGCCACTGTTACCTTTGGACCRTGCAAACATACTAAAAATCCAAATTATTCTCCTCTGGAGTAAATGATTTCAATACTGAAGGTTGCTTCTTAGTAAATCTRATTGATTATAATATTTCTTCTCTCTTGTTTGCTCCTCACTCTGAAGTATTCAGTATGCATCTCTACTAGAGGCGAAAGTCTTCATGGGTCAGGAGTCTGATTTGAAGGGGAAAAGTTTTGTTCTTATGGATCTCAGGACTGATAAACTCTGTCCTTAGGACACACTATGCTATGCAYGTGTTAGGTTGCCTGACTTTTTACATATTGGGAGAGCATAGTTAGAAATTATGGTAATCTTGAAAATTGCACAATGCAGCAGGACAAAAAGATGGGGCCATATAAGTTCTCCATGGCAACTCAGGGACAGAACATCAAATAGGCTTGGATGTGAGATGTTACTGCTATAAATGAGGCATACTGTGCATGGAAGTTTTACATGAAGCTTCACAACGGCACCATGCTACAGAGGAAGGTACTGCCTTTAAACTCAATAAAAAAGACTGCTAGAGGCTAAATCAAGTAACTTAGGAGAATTTTTTATCAGGTAGTTATCATACACCACTGGTTTTCCATGCCTCAGTCTTGCCCTGACAGTGCTGGAGGGCAGGTGTTGAAGTAGAACAGGTGTGGGTGGGAGATAGGAACTTAAAATAAGGATAATTTTGAATTTTGTTACTTATATTTCAGCCCTTTACAAGTTTAGTTCATTGAAATATGATGAAAGGTGATAAGAGATTGAAGTGATGCATTGGGACATCTAAACTCTGGACAAAAAATACTCTTGCTATTCTTACCTAGGGTATGGATAACCTTAGCTAGACAGATAGAGAGAGACCAAAACAGATTATCATGATCTAATTTATATCAGAAATGAAYAGATGAAACTGAAGAAGGAAAACAGAAATAAGGCAAAGTATAAACAGACAGTATTAAAGACAAAGCCAGTGGTTCAAAGTGTGTTTTCCTAAAATGCAGTGATACATCTATATAACCTCATTAAAGATAACTTCAGAATCAGATTATGGCCTTAAATATTTTGGGGGAGACAATTATTATTAAAAGAGGGAATTAGTGACTTCTGTTGCTAACTCTTCCTCATACTGAGTGCATCAGGAAAGATCTCTGTGCCCCATTTTTCCAGCTAAAAACTGGATCCATGAGAAATAAAGTATAATAAAGAACTGATTTTCATGTTTTGAACAGTGAATAGGTCCTGGGCTAGGTTTTAGGCTGAAACAAAGATCTTTATTTTAAATGCAAAACTCTCTCATTTTTTAGACTATGTTTCTCCAATGTAGACGATGATAAGTTTCAGGCAATGACCGTAAGGCGCAGCACTGCAGAAGGCTTTTTTTTAGTATATTAATACACACACACACACACACACAYWTTTWYAYATATATATATATATATATATATATATATATSTCTGCTCAGTGTATTTTCCCTAGAAATAGGTTAAACTGATTAGTTTAACTGACTAGACTCTCATCCTGCAGAAATCACCTTAATCAATATCCACACTGTCCAAAAGATGTACTTTGTTAAACAACTTACTTCTCCTTATAATATCCCAAAACCCAAGGGTTGCATGTTATCAAAAATTCATTTTTTTCAACACTGCTATCTTCTTGATCAAGCAAGTAAAACAAGSACCTAAAATGCTTTATACCTGGTATTTTATTTCAAAGAATTTAAAGATGCAAAATAAACTGTACCAAAAAATCCTAATTGTTTTATTGCCAATARCATTAGCTTAAGTCACAAGTCAAGGAATACTTCTGTTTTCAACAAAAGGCAAAAGGTTTTTGTGCAGGGAAATAAATATCATTGTGGAATACACAATGTTTCAATTCCATGCGTCTCAAACACTGAACAAAGAGCTGCTTTTGAATGTAGTTTCCTTAGTTCCAATACACTTAGTTCTGCCTGCAGCTCTGCCATTTCCACTTCCAAATAATTCATCTGGCCTTCAACAGTAGGCACAATCTAAGAGTTACCATGACCTAGCAAAGTATGTGGTGTTATAAATATTACTCTGACATTCCAAAATGGCCTTGGTCCAGTTACCTAACCTTGCCATCCAAATTTCCCTGTGAACTTAATGAGACTAATAATACTTGCTTACTTATCTGACAGAATTAATTAGCTAATGTTGCAATTAGTATATGACTATCTTCCTGTCAGCAGGAGCATGTGGGCTAGAGTACAGCTTGCTTCCATGTTTTCTGAGTTAGTATTGCTAGCAGAGGTAGCGTGCGGCTTGGCTGTCTACAAATCCAATTCTGTGTAGCTCCATACTATGTCAGACCATGAAGAATGGAACCCATGTACATCCCTGAGCCACCTTCAAATGAACAGGCAAATCTACACAGTACAGTACACATTTAAGCAGGAACAACACCTTTCTCTATCTCAATAGAAAAAGCCCAAGCTGCATAAGTAAGATTATTTCAGCCTGTGGCTACACTACTTTTTGTTTTATGGTCCATCTGCTTGAGGTACCCTGCATGGTGCTCTGCTGAATGACAGAAATCCCCCCTCTGTCATCTGAAATTTCCTATTCTTATGCTTTAGTTCTGCTGAAACTTATGCGACTCCTGACAGAGGTAGAAAAACATATTGAAAAAAAAGAGTCTTAAACACTGGGCTGGAAATTTGTCTGGGTCCCAGCTGAAATGAATGAAAGGTATCTTTAGTATGATTGTTAGGAAAGGCATTGTACATGCYGTCAATCTGCACTGCAGGCATCAGTTAAAATACCTCCACCCATTGCACCTGACATTTCTCCTAAAGAATCAGAGATACATAATTACTGTAGAAAATGTCCAATCTTTAAATTCCCTGTCCCTTTGGCTGCTTTTTCTCAATGCCTGTCTGCCAGATCTTTCCTCACATAACTGAATAGCATTATTCATATTTAAACCAGAAGTCTAGCTGATGGGAGGAAAACTCACTYCAAACAGAATTCCTTCACCAAATCCCTGTTGACTTTTAAATCTTCCAGAGGCACCTGCAGCCTCTCAGAACAATAATCAAAGAGAAGAGGGCAGAGACAGAGTATGAGGAGGGGAGATCCGGTTCTGCTTGTTTGTCTTGTCTCCTTTTTTTCTTTACAGTGTGAGATTACTGAGCTGGAAAAAGCTATTAGGACCCAAACAGGGAGGTCTGATGCCTCCTACTTACTTGATGGGGCCATGACTGTACCTCATTCATATTCTAGTGGATTGGCCTTTTGTGGCCTGCTGAAAAGCCATAAAGGCGATGACAGCAAGAGTGACTGCATCACAAGTGCACCCTTTCTCATTTCCGTCTCTGCGCTCCTCTGAGACTGACATTATTAGAAAGTCAAATGCAGTCACTGCCGGGGGTGGTGGGGTGG